>NW_016954927.1:0-550 GCF_001483705.2 Eufriesea mexicana
AAGAGTTGGTTGTGTTGAGCATCAGTTAGTTAATTGTTAGTCGTTTGTTATTAGTTAGTTAATTAGTTGTCAGTCGATGTCACCTAGTGAGGGCTTATCGAAGATTCGCTAGCAGTGACTTCATATTTCGCACCTCACCTCACCACCTTTTACCTTGATCCCACATAACGTTGAAATCTCGTTCGGGATTCTTATAATATTTTGGGGTCTCGTCCGGGATTTCTATCGAATTACAGCAATAGACGAAGAATTGTGGTAATGATTAACATAGATTTTGAATATACATGCGTTGATGTAATAAAGCAGCGATGTCTAAGAAAGGGATGCCTGGAACAAGTATGCATGGGATGCCAATATCTAATGGATTCAGGTTATCGCGATAAATGAATATGCGTGTAATGATCGAGGTATGTGTGAATTGTGTATGTTCATGTAACGTATGAAAGTAGAAAGAACAAAGCAGAGAGATTGGGCATAGGTCAGTTGAAATTGAGTCGTAATAGTGAAAATAGGTGTGAGCGTGTGATTGCGAGAAATTAATTAGATTTAT
>NW_016954928.1:0-1190 GCF_001483705.2 Eufriesea mexicana
TACATCCATTCCTCAATCAATCCATACATCCATTCTTCCGTACATCCATTCATCCGTACATCCACAAATACATTTATGCACACATCCGTACATAAGTCCATCCATCCACCCATCCATCCATGCAGCCATAGAGACATCAATACATACATCCTTACGTACACCAATACATTCGTCCATACATACATCCATAGATACATACTTACATACATCCATACATACATCCAAGCATACATCCATTCAAACATCCATACATACATCCATGCATACATCCATGCATACATCCACGCCTACATCCATACATACACCTATACATCCATCCATCCATAAAGTCATACATCCACACATCCATAAATCCATGCTTCCGTACATCCGTCCATCCATGCATCAATCCATCTATACATCCATTCATCCACACAACCATTCATCCATACATATATCCCTTCATACATTCTTCTTTCCATACATCTACATCCATTCATTCATATATCCACACAACCATACATCTATAAATCCATACATCCGTACATAAATACATCCATACATTCATACATACGTACATCTTCCATCCATACCTAAATCCATTCATACACACATCTATCCATATATTCACACATCCACACATACATCCATCCATCCATACATCCCTACAGATATACATCCATAAATCCATACATCCGTATATCCACATATTCGTACATCCATACATTCGTAAATCCATACATACATCCATCCATACATCCATTCATCCATCCGTCCATCCACAATTTCATACATCCGTACATCCGTAAATTCGTTCATCCATACGTCCATCCATACATACATTCATACATACATCCCCACATCCATACTTCCATAAATGCATCCTTTCGAACGTCCATCATTCGATACATCCATCCGTCAATACATCCATACATGTTGACAGCGATACATCCATACATTCATACTTCCGTACATCCGTACATCCGTATCTCAATCCATCCATACATCCATCAATCCAAACAACCATTCGTCCATACATACATCCATCCAGACATACAACCACCCATCCATACATCCTTCGACCCATACATATATCCACCCATATATCCATGCATCCATACATCCATGCCTCCGTTCATCCATGCATTCGTACAGCCAACATTCATGCATACATACTTCCATACATCCATAACGCAAATACAGCCATACAT
>NW_016954928.1:2382-2624 GCF_001483705.2 Eufriesea mexicana
ATCCATAAATCCATCCATCCATACATCCATACAACCATACATACATCCATACATACGTCCATACATACATCCGTACATACATCCAACCATACATCCATCCACTGATGCATCGATCCATCCATACATCCATGCAGATATACAACCATACATCCATACATCCATACATCCGTACATCCATTCATTCGCACATCCGTACATTCGTTGATCCATACACACATACATCCATACATGCATACATCCAC
>NW_016954929.1:0-922 GCF_001483705.2 Eufriesea mexicana
TCTCTGCGCGTTAGGTTGTGCAAGGTTACGTTTCGGTACGTTACGTCTGGGCGGCACGGTTCGGATTTCCTTGTCCCTTGCGCCACACACACCTATTCGGTGGATTTCTGAGCTCAACATTGCTCTACTATACTCTGCTCGACACTGTGGTGGCTAGCAACAGTCGTCGTGCCACGTCAGGTTGGAGAGGGTTTCGTTTAGTTAGGTAAGGTTAGAATAAGTTTGGTTAGGGTAGCTATGACTTTCGTACTGTACACTGTTATTCGGTGGGCTCCAGTCTCCTACAGCTCTCTGTTACACTCTGCTTGCCTCAGGGCAGGCCATGTGTGGTGGTCGCGGCACGTTTTGTCGAGATATGCTACGACAGGCTAGGTTATGTTAGGTCAGGTTATGTTGGGATATCATCGGCTTTTGTGCTACACTCTCCTATCCGCGGATTTCTGTGCCCTACTGCATTCTAATCTTTTCTGCCTAGGTCTGGGGAGACCAGAAATAGTACTCTCGGCACTTTGGGATGAGATAGGTTAAATTTGGTTAGTTTAGATCAGGTTACGTTTGGTGTAGATAGCTTCGATTACCGTGCTATAAACTGTTGTCCGGTGGATTACTGCGCTCGACTGTGCTCTACTCTATACTGCTTGGCCCTGGGGACGCCACCAATAGTGGTCGCAGGACGTTATGTTGCGGTAGGCTATGCTTGGTTAGGCTACGTTAGCTTGCGTCAGGTATGTAAAGATATGTCATTTGTGCTATATACTGCGATTCGATTTATTTCTGCGAACTTCTGCCCTCTAGTACTTTCTGTTAGGCCGTGGGGACGTCAGCAATAGTGTTAGCGTTACCGTGGCTTGAGTTATAATACGTTTGGCTATGTAAAGATTGGATATATTAGGACATGGTAGTTTTGACTTTGTGCTGTACA
>NW_016954930.1:0-460 GCF_001483705.2 Eufriesea mexicana
GCCATTGCAATGCCAATGAATCTGGTTGTAGATATCAAAGTTATTGACACTTTCAACTAATATGGTGGTGTGCTAACTTTCTTCCATATATCAGGAAAGATTCTGTTGGCATACTATAGGCATTGCAATGCTATAGAATCTTGCTGGAAGAAGCAAATTTTAATGACATTTTCGACTAATATCGTGGTGAGCTAGCTTCCTTGCACATATAAGGAGGAAAGTCCCGTTCGGTGTGCTATAGGCATTGCTATGCTGTAGAATGTGGCCGGAAAATTCAATTTTATTGACATTTTTTACTAATACCGTGGTGAGCCAACTTCCTAGCATACGTAAGGAGGAAAAACACTTTTGGAGTGCTATATCCACCGCAATGCAGAAGATTCCGTCTGGAAAATTTAATTTTATTGACATTTTCGACAAATATCGTGGTGAGCTAGCTTTCTAGCATAAACAAGGAGGA
>NW_016954931.1:0-213 GCF_001483705.2 Eufriesea mexicana
TGAATTTTCCATCCAGATACTATAGAATTGCAATGGTCATAGTTGGCCAATAAGATCTTTCCTGCGTACTTATGCAAGAAAGTTACCTCACCACGATATTAGTCGAAAATGTCTATAAGGTTGCATTTTCGAGGCAGATTCTAAAGCATTGTAATGGCTATAGCACGGCATTAGTATCTTTCCTCCTTATTTATACAAGAAAGTTACCACACA
>NW_016954931.1:378-622 GCF_001483705.2 Eufriesea mexicana
AGGAAGATTCTATAGCATTTCAATGGTTATAGCACGCCAATTCGTATCTTCCCTCCGTATTTTCACAAGAAAGTTAGCTCACCACGATATTTGCCGAAAATGTCAATAACATTGAATTTTCCTGGCAGATTCTATAGCACTGTAATGGCTATAGCACGCCAATAGTATCGTTCCTCCTTATTTATGCAAGAATGCTACCTCACGACGATATTAGTCGAAGATGTCAATAAAATTGAATTTTCGA
>NW_016954931.1:683-932 GCF_001483705.2 Eufriesea mexicana
CATGCAAGGATGTCAGCTCACCACGATATTAGTCGAAAATGTCAATAAAATTGAATTTTCCATCCAGATACTACAAAATTGCAATGGCTATGCACGCTAATAGAATCTTTCGTCCATATTCATCCAAGAAGGTTAGCACACCACGATATTAGTTGAATATGTCAATAGAATTGAATTTTCCAGCCTGATTCCATAGCATTGCAATGGCTATAGCTCGCAAGTAGAATCTTTCCCCGTTACACATGCAAG
>NW_016954932.1:0-553 GCF_001483705.2 Eufriesea mexicana
ATGTTACTCAAACATGTACAGATAATGCGCACATGAGTCTTAACATAGGAGTCCATCTTATAGGTATTTATGGCTACGTAGATCTAAACGCTCGAATCCCTCGTCATCAAACGTTATCCCCTACCATGTAACTTGCTGTGTCAAAAAAACGCGCGCGTTCCTCATCGTGCATCGATGTCTGCTATATTGTAGCTAGTTGTGTTCAAAAGCTGGCATCCCTCGCCGTCCAACGATTTCTTCCTGATGAAACCTTGTGAAACCTGAAAAGCCGCAAAGGGTATACATTAATGTAAGCATAAACACGAAAGAAAATGTATGCGAGACGAATAGAATCCGTAATGGTGAACCAAATGGAAGGAACAATCCGCCGATGAGACGGAAGCAACACATTCTTGAAATAAACCAAAATTTGAGATAACAAACAAGCGATGAGTGTATCCGGAAGTAGATGTGAGGAGATTCTGAACCAAGCAAAATGTTGGGGGATGATATACAGGTGGAGTGGCCAATAGCTATCGAATAGCTCGAAAATCTTGACAATGACCACCTATCA
>NW_016954933.1:0-688 GCF_001483705.2 Eufriesea mexicana
CTCTTCATTGCTTCACTATGCTCTGCTCTCCTCTGGGGAAGCGAGCAATAGCGGTCGTTGCATATCAGATCGTTTAGTTTACGTTTGGCTATTTGATGTTAAGCTAAGTTTGCTAAGGGTGGCTTTGACTTTCGTGCGATACGCTGTTGTACGGTGGACTCCTGTGATCGACTCTGCTCTACTACATTCTGCGTGGCTTTTCTGCATTAGTCCAGATTGGGTACGGATATATTCGACTTTTGCGCTCTTCACTGCAATGCGGTGGATTTCCGCTCACTACTGTGCTCTAGTACATTCTGCTTGCCTCTCTGGAGCCCAGCAATAGTGGTCTCGCCACGCTTGGTTGCGCTGGGCAAGGTACGAGGGTGTCACGTTTGGCTAGGTTGGGATGGGCAACTTTGACTGTTGTGCCTTACACTCCTTTTCGGCGGATTTCTGCTAACTAAAGGGCTCTACTGCATTCTGCTTTGCTCTAGGCAGGACAGAAGCAGTGGTCGTGGCACGTCATGTTTGGTCATGCTGTGTTTGGTTGGTTCCCTGGCATTTGATTATGTCAGGTTAAGTTAGTGTATCTACAGCCTTCGCGCCATTATCAATGCTGTGGATTTCTGCGCTCTAACGTGCCGTAGTGCAGTCTGCTTGCCTCAGTCGGGGCCAGCAGTAGTGGTCTTGCAATGTTAGGTTTTGT
>NW_016954934.1:0-727 GCF_001483705.2 Eufriesea mexicana
CATCCATCCATCCATACAACCACCCATCCATACATTGATACATCCATAAACGGTATCATCCGAACTTCCAACCGTCGGTGCATACATCCATCCATACATCCATACATACACCCATACACACATCCACACATACATAGGTCCATACAAACATACATACATCCATACACACATCCATACATACATCCATAGATCTATACATACAGACATCCGTACATACATCCATACATCCATCCATACCCCCAGCCTTCCATGCACGCATCCGTTCACACAACCATCCATCCATGTATCCATACATCCACACGTCAATACATCCGTAAATCCTATCATCCGTACTTCCAAACGTCGATGCATCCGTCCATTCATACATCCATACATACATCCATAGATAACCTTTAACTACAACCATATATGAACTCATACTCACATCCATATATACATCCATCCGTACATCCGTAGATACGTCCGTACACACATCCATTCATACATCCATAGATATATCCATACAGACATACTTACGTACATTCATACATCCATCCATACATTCATACATCCACACATCCATAAATCCATCCATCCATACCTCCATCCATCCATGCATCCATACATATGTACATCGATCCATTCATTCATCCATACATCCATCCGTACATACATCCATTCTTCAGCACATCCATTCATCCGTACATCCGTCCATCCATACATCCATCCACTCATACGGCCATCAATC
>NW_016954935.1:0-1697 GCF_001483705.2 Eufriesea mexicana
TAATATATTCTGCTTTGCTCTGGTGAGGCCAGCAATATAGGTCTCGGCACGTTGGGTTTAGAATTTCTACATTCGGTTAGGACAGGTTGGGTCCTGCTAGGTCAAGATATCTTTGTCTTTTGTGCTGTACACTGCCATTTGGTGGCTTTGTGCGCTCTACTGTTCTATAGTATATTGTACTTGTCCCTGGGGTGGCCAGTAATGTTGTTCTCGGCACGTAAGGTTAGGTTAGGTTGCGTTTGGTTATATTGCGTTTGGTTGGGATAGGAGAGCATACCTTTGACTTTTGAGCCAAACACTGCTATACGTTGGGTGCTTACGCTCTGCGTTGCTCTAAGGTACTCTGCTCGACCTTTGGGGGGACTTTGGGGGGGGGGCAAAAATAATGGTCTCGGCCCGTTTGGTTGTGCTAGGCTACGTTTGGTTACGTTAAGTTGGATCATGTTTGGTTTGGATAGATTTGACTTTCGTGGTATACACAGTTGTGCGGTGGATTTCTGCGCTTTACTGTGCTCCAGTATGTTCTGCTCGGCTCTGGGGATGCCAGCAATATTGGTCTAAGTTCGTTAGGTTTAGATAGGGTGCGTTTGGTTATGTTATGTTAGCTTTGGTTAGGTTTGGATCACATCGACATTTCAGCTATTGACCACGTTTCTGTGGATTTCTGCGCTCTACTCTCCTCTATTGTGCTCTCCCTGGTTCTGCGTTGGCCGGCTATACTGGTCATTGCACGTTAGGTTTAGTTATATTTCTTTCGGTTTTGCTACGTTGGATTGAGTTGGGTTAAGATAGCGTCCACTCAAGTGCTCAACACTGATTTTCTATGGACTTCTGTGATCTACTGTGCTCTATCATATTCTGCTTGTCCCTGTGGAAGCCATCAACAGTGGTCGCGGCATGTTAGGCTTTGGTTATTCTACATTAGGCTATGTTATGTTACATCCGGTCAGGGAAGGATATCTTTGACTTTTGTGCTATATGTGGTCATTTGGTGGCTTTCTGCTATCTACTATTCTCTACTATACTCTGCTCGACCCTGGGGAGGTCAGCAATAGTGTTCACGGCAAGTTAGCTTTGCTTAGGCTACGTTTGGATAGGTTAGGGTAATATAGCTTCTTCTTTTGTGATATACACTGCTGTTCCGAGGATTTCTGCGCTTTACTGTGCCCTAATATGTTCTGCTTGGCTCTGCGGAGGCCAGCAATACTGGTGTCGGCGCGATAGGTTGAGCCATGCTACGTTTGATTGGGTTATGCTTGTTTCGGTTAAGTTTGGGTAGCATTGACTTGCGTGATATACACTGTTATGGGGACGACTTCTGCGCTCTACTGTGGTCTGAAATGTTCTGCTTCTCTCTCGGAATTCCATAAACAGTGGCCGCGGGGCGTTAAGCTGTTAAGTGTCGCTTGGCCAGGTTAGGTTTCCTCGGGTTACATAAGGATATCTTTGTCTCCCGTGCGGCGCACTGACATTCTATGGACCTCTGCCCTCTACTCACTCATAACATGCCCTGTATGGCGATAGGGGGTACAGAAATAGTTAGCTAGGCACGTTCGGATGGGATTGATTACGTTTGGTTTGGTTCGGTTAGGTCAGGTTAGGTTAGGATAACTTCTACATTTCTGCTTTATATCACAATGCATTGGATTTCTGCTCTCTATTGCGCTTCAGGATATTCTGCTTGATTCTGGGGAGGT
>NW_016954936.1:0-1197 GCF_001483705.2 Eufriesea mexicana
CAGGAACGGTGGTCGCGGCACGCTATGTTGAGCTATTGTAAGTTGGGAAGGTTAGGCTGTGTCCGGTTATGTGAGGGTATCTTCGGCTTTTGTGCGACACTCTGCTATTCGGTGTATTTCTACGCTGCACATTGCTCTACTTTACTATGCGCGACTCAGGGAAGAAGAGCAATAGTGGTCGTGACACGTTATTTTTGGTTATGTTATGTTTGGTTTTGTAGGGTTAGGCTAAGATTGATAAGGATAGTAATGACTTTCGTGGCGCACACTATTTCTCGGAGGGTTTCTGTGATCTGCTGTGGTGTACCATACACTGCATGGCTATGGGGTTCCCAGCAGCTGTGGTCGCGGCTCGTTATGTTCAGATATGCGACATTTGGTTAGGTTATGTTAGGCCAGGTTATGCTAGGATATCTGCGGCCTTATCACTATTCACAACAATGCGGCGGCTTCTGCGCTCTGCTGTGCTCTAGTGTATTCTGCTTGCCCCTGCGGAGGCCAGCAATGGTAGACTGGCCATGTTAGGATGAGTTAGGATTCGTTTGGATTTTTACGATTGGCTAGGTTAGTATAGTGTAGTATAGACATCTGTGCAATACACTGTTCTTGGCAGGATTTAAGTGCTCTAATGTGACCTAATATGCTCTGCTTGGCTCTGTGGTGGACAGTAGTAGTGGTCTCGGTACGCTTGTTAGAGTTACGTTACATTGTCGTTAGGATAGGATAATTAGGCTTGGTTAGGACCTCCTCTACTTTTTTGCTTCACACTGCTATTTGGCGGATTTCCACGCTCTACCTTGCTCTAATAAGCTCTGCTCGAATCTGGGGAGGCGAATAATAGTGGTCGTGGCAAGCTGTGTTCAATTAGGGTACCTTTTGTCAGGTTTGTTCGGCTAAGTTTAGATAGGATAGATTTGACTTTCGTGCTATACACTGTTACCTGGTGTACTTCTGTGATCTACCCTGATCTACTATATTCTGCTTGGCCCTGCGCACGATAGCTATAGTGGTCGCGGCACATTATATTGAGATAGGCTACGTTTGACTAGGTTATGTTGGGTCACGTTTCGGTAGGATTGCTTTGACTTTCGTGATAAACGCTGTTATTCTTTGGACTCCTGTGACCTACTGTGATCTACTACATTCTGCTTGGCTCTGTGGAGGCCAGGAGCACTGGCCGCGGCACATTATGCTGAG
>NW_016954937.1:0-989 GCF_001483705.2 Eufriesea mexicana
TGACATTTTCAACTAATATCGCGGTGACGTGCCTTTCTTGGATATATAAGGAGGAAAGATTCTTCTGGCGTACTGTACCTGCTTCAATGCTATAGAATCTGGCCGGAAAATTTAATTTCATTGACGTTTTCGACTAATATCGTGGTTACCTAACTTCCTTGCATAAATAAGGACGATTGATATCATTGGCGTGATATAGCCATTGAATTGCTATAGAATCTTGCTGGAAAATTCAATATTATTGACGTTTTCGAATAATATCGTGAAGAGCTAACTTTCGTGCATAAATAAGGAGGAAAGACACTAGTGGCGTGCTATAGCCATTGCAATGCTATAGAATATGGCTCGAAAATGCAATTTTCTTGACATTTTCTACTAATATCGTGGTGACCAAACTTTCTTGCATAAATTCGGCCGATAGATTCTAGTGGCCTCCTATAGCCATAGCAGTGCTGTAGAATCTGTTTGGAAAATACATTTTTATTAACATTTTCGACTGGCATCGAGGTGAAGTAACTCTATTGCATAAATAAGGCTGAAATATTATATTGGCGCGCTATGGCCATTACAATGCTATAGAATCTGGCTGCGAAATTCAATTTTATTGACATTTTCGACTAATATCGTGGTGAGCTACCTTTCCTGCATTAATAAAGGGGAAAGATACTATTGGCGTGCTGTAGCCATTGCATTGCTATAGAATCTGTCTTGAAAACACAATTTTATTAACATTTTTGACTAATATCGTGGTGACCTAACATTCTTGCAAATATATGATGGAAAAATTCTACTGGCGTGATATAGCCGTTCCAATGCTATAGAATTTGGCTGGAAAATTGAATTTAATTGACACTTTCGACTAATATCGTGGCGGGCTAAATAATATCGTGGCGGGCTAACTTTCTTGCATAAATAAGGAGGAAAGGCTCTAGTGGCATGCTACAGCCATTACAATGATAGAGGATCTGGCTGGAGAATACATTTTTATT
>NW_016954938.1:0-336 GCF_001483705.2 Eufriesea mexicana
GTTGCAATGCCATAGAATCTGGCTGGAAAATACAATGTTATTGACATCTTAGACTAATATCGTGGTGACCTACCGTCCATGCATAAATAAGGTGGAAAGATTCTATTGGCGTGCTATAGCCGTTCCAATGCTATAGGATCTGGCTGGAAAATACAATGTTATTGACATCTCCGACTAATATCTTGGTGAGCTTGCTTTCTCGCATTAATAAGGAAGACGGATTCAATTTGCGCGCTATAGCCATTGCAATGCTATAGAATCAGCATGGAATGGTCAATTTTATGAACAGTTTCGACTAATATCGTGGTGAGATAGCTTTCTTGCATAAATAAGGAG
>NW_016954939.1:0-236 GCF_001483705.2 Eufriesea mexicana
TATGGATGTGCGTATGCGTGGATGTATGGATGGCTGGGTGGATGAATGGATGTGTGCATGGACCCAAGTGTGGGTGGAAGGATGGGTGGATGAACGGATGCATGGATGGATGGATGGGTGTGTGGATGTATGGATGTATAGATGTATGTATGGATGTATGGATGTATGGATGAATGGATGTATGGACGTATGGATGTACGAATTTATGGATGTTCTGATGTATGGATGTATGGATG
>NW_016954940.1:0-272 GCF_001483705.2 Eufriesea mexicana
ATCAGTGACTCTTGCTCTATGCTCTGTTATTTGCTGGCATTCTGAGCTCTACTCTGCTCTAGTGTATTCTGCTTGGCTCTGGGGAGTCCAGCAATAGTGGTCTCGGCACGTTGGTTTAAGATATGTTGCGCTTGGTAATACTAGGTTTGGGTTGTGTAGGATAGGTTAGCTTTGACTTTCGTGCTATACACTGCCATTCGTCGGATTTGTACGCTCTACGTTGCTCTACTGCACTCTGCTCGACAAGTCTGGCGCCAGAAATAGTGGTTACA
>NW_016954941.1:0-730 GCF_001483705.2 Eufriesea mexicana
TATCTAATGGCAAGTACAGCCACCTTCTTGACAGGGAATAAGTCAATTCAAAATCTATAATCTGTTGTGGCTTGGTGAATAGATAGCCAAACGCATTCAATCCAATGGCAAGTACTGCCATCTACTTGCCAGACAATAGGTCCTTTCAAAATCTTTAACCTGTTATAGCTTTGTGAATTGATAGCCTAACGCCTTCAATCCAATGGCTAGTACAGCCATCTACATGTCAGAGAATAGGTCTATTCAAAATCTATAATCTGCTATAGCTTGGAAAATAGATCGCATAACGCCTTCAATCCAATGGCAAGTAGAGACATCTACTTACCAGAAAATAGGTCTATTCAAGATCTATAACCTGTTATAGCACCTGTTATAGCTTGGAAAATAGATCGCCTAACGCCTTCAATCCAATGGCAAGTACTGCCATATACTTGCCAGACATTAGGTCCTTTCAAAATCTTTAACCTGTTACAGCTTGGTGAATAGATCGCCTAACACCTTCAAACCAATGGCAAGTACAACCATCTTCATGCAAGGGAATAAGTTTATTCAAAATCTATAATCTGTTACGGCTTGGTGAATAGATCGCCAAACGCCTTTAATCCAATGGCAAGTACTGCCACCTACTTGCCTGAAAATTGGTCTATTCAAGATCTATAATCTGTTATAGCTTGGTGAATACATTGCCTAACGCATTCAATCGAACGGCAAGTGCAGCCATCTCCTTGCC
>NW_016954942.1:0-991 GCF_001483705.2 Eufriesea mexicana
TACATCCGTCCACCAATCCATCCTACCATTTATGCATCCATACAAACATCAATACGTACATCCGTTTATCCATACATTCATACATACATCAATACGTACATCCATTCATCCATACATCCATACATACATACAGCCATCCTTCCATACATACATACATCCATACATTCGTACATCAGTACATCCATACATCCTCACATACATACATCCACAAGTCCGTCCAACCATTCAACCATCCACCCATACATACATCCATGCGTACGTCCATACATACATACATAAACCCACACACACATCCATACATACAACCATCCATACATCCACACATTCATCCATACACACTTCCATACATACATCCATAGATATATCCGTAAATACATACGTACATACATCCATATAACCATTCATGCATACATACATGCATCCACACATCCACCTTGCCATACATCCAACCACCCATATATCCACCCATCCATACATCCACCGAACCACACATTCATCCGTCAAATCAAGCACCCACCCATAAATCCATCGATCCATACAACTATCCATCCATACATCCATCGATCCATGCATCCATACATCCACACATCCATAAATCCATCCATCCATACTTCCATCCAACCATACATATATCCGCACATACATCCATACAATCCGTACATCCATCCATCCATACATCCACCCATCCATACATCCATCGATCCATACATCCATACATACATCAATACATACATCCATACATACACAAATACATTCGTCCATACATACATCCATACACACATCCTTCCATACATCCATACATACAGCCATAGATATATCCATACATACATCCGTACATTCATCCATACATCCATACGTACATACAACAATCCATCCATGCATCCATACGTCCATACAAACATCAATACATACATCCATCCATCCATGCATCCATACAAGTGTACATCCAAACATCCACAAATCCGCACATCAATACATTCGTGCATCAATA
>NW_016954943.1:0-237 GCF_001483705.2 Eufriesea mexicana
CCATACACACATCTTCCCACTCATCCATCCATAAATCCATATACATCCATACAATCATCCATATATACATTCATACAAGCATACATTTATGCATCCACACATCTGTACATCAATACATCCATCCATCCATATATCCTGCCAACAGCACATACATCCATCCATTCATCCATCCATCCATACCCCCATACATCCATACATCCATACATACATACATATATACATCCGTACATCCATTCA
>NW_016954943.1:514-1005 GCF_001483705.2 Eufriesea mexicana
TCAATCCACACTTCCTTCGATCCAACCATTCACTCATCCACCCACACATCCATACGTCCATACATCCGTACATCCATTCATTCGTACATCCATACATTCGTACATACATACATCCATAAATATTACCATCCGTACTGCCATCCATCGATACTTCCATCCGTCCATACATCCATACATATATACAGCCATACATCTACACATCCGTACATCCATACATTCGTAAATCAATACATCCATACATCCACACATCCATACATCCATACATCCATACATACATATATACATACATAAATTAATACATCCATACATCCATTCATCCAACCAACCGTACATCCGTCCAATCATACGTCCATGCATTCAAAATTCCGTACATCCATAAATCCATCCATACATAACTCCATCCATTCATACATCCATCCTTTCATCCGTCCATCCATACATCCGCCCATCCATACATCCATCGATCCATACATCCATACAACAGTCCATCC
>NW_016954944.1:0-465 GCF_001483705.2 Eufriesea mexicana
ACGCTGAAAGAAAACATCCAGTGGAAGGAGTTCACCGGAAAACAAAGATCATTTGAATTCACCAGGAAAGTGGACTTCTTGTGGAACTACCTTCCAATGTTACAGCGGGTGAAGTTCTTTCTCTCTTTGCGAATGAACAAGTAATAGCCCTTATGGTGAAAGAAACGAACAGGTATGCAGAGAAAAAATTGGATCACAATACAAGCAGCGAACACGCTCGAATAAAAATTCCGAAGAGATCAAAATATTTCTTAGATTGTTGCTTTGGATGGGTTTAGTGCAAGCGCCACTAACCAAATATTGATCAACGGCTTCTCACTATAATTTACCCAGGTTTCCTCTCATAGTAAAATGTCTCGTAATCGATTCGAACTATTGTTGTCACATTTACATTTCGCAAAGAACCAAGTCATACAATATAATAATCGACTTGGGAAAGTGTTGGCATTAGTGCAGATACTTACA
>NW_016954945.1:0-531 GCF_001483705.2 Eufriesea mexicana
ATTGGCTGGATTTCCGCGCTCGGCTGAGCTCTGGTATATTCTGCTTAACTCTGGGGGGGTCAGCAAGTGTGTTCTCGGCACGCTCGGCTGTGTTAGGTTGCGGTCGTCTTGGCTAGGTTAGGATATGTTTGGTTATGATAGACTTGTCTCTTGTGCTGTACACTCCTATTCGGCCGATACCTGTGCACTGCATTGCTCCATTAGCGTTTGCTTGAGTCTGTGCAGGCCAGTAATAGCGGTTGTGGCACGTTTGGATGGGACAGGTCACGCTTGGATGGGTTAGTTTAAATTTAGTTTGGTTAGGATGGCTTCGACTTCTGGCCATACTCTGTTATTCGGTCTATATCTGCACTCTGCATTGCCGTACTAACATCTGTTTGCCTCTGGAGAGGCCAGCAATGGTGGTGGTGGCACGACAGCTAGAGATAGGCTACGTTCGGTTCGGTTACGTTTGTTTGTGTTAGGTTCGGATAGCTTTGACCTTTGTGGTAGACACAGCTATACGTTGAACCTCTGCGCTCTACTGTGCTC
>NW_016954946.1:0-282 GCF_001483705.2 Eufriesea mexicana
AATCTGTAATCTGTTATAACTTGGTGAATAGATCGCCTAACGCCTTCAATCCGATGGCAAGTAGAGCCATCAGCTTGCCAGAGAATAGGTCTATTCAAAATCTATAACCTGTTATGGCTTAGCGAATAGATCGCTTAACGCCATCGATCGAATGGCAGGTGCAGCCATCTACTTGCCAGCGGATAGGCCTATTCAAAACCAATAATCTGTTATAGCTTGGTGAATAGGTCGCCTAACGCCTTCAACCGTTGGCAAGTACTGCCATCTGCTTGCCAGAGAATA
>NW_016954946.1:635-956 GCF_001483705.2 Eufriesea mexicana
CTTGGCAGAGAGTAGGTCTATTCTAAATCTATAATCTGTTATAGCTTGGCTAATTGGTCGCCTCTCGTCTGCAACCAGTGGCAAGTACAGCCATCTACTTGCCAGAGAGTAGGCCTATTCAAAATCTATAACCTGTTGTAGGATGGTGAATAGATCGCCTAACGCGTTCAATCCAATGGCAAGTACATCCATCAACTTGCTAGAGAATAAGTCTATTCAAAACCTATAAGCTGCCATAGCTTGGTGGTTAGATCGCCACCCGCCTTCAATCCAATGGCAAGTACAGTCATCTTCTTGCCAAAGAACAGAGCTATTCAAAGT
>NW_016954947.1:0-1197 GCF_001483705.2 Eufriesea mexicana
TCACGTTTGGTCAGGTTAGGATAGAGTATATTACACTTTTGCGCCATACACCCGTGTTCGGTGGATTTTAGCCCCCTGCTCTGCTGTGAAATGTCCTGTTTGGCTCTGGGGTTGCCAGTAATGGTGGTCTCGGTACATTATGCTGAGGTAGGTTTCGTTTCGTTAGGTTAGGTTCGGAAGGCTTGAGGTTTCCTCGACGTTTGCGCTGTACACTGCTGTACGGCCGATTTCTACGCTCAACATTAATCTACTTCAATCTGCTCGACACTGGGGATGCGAGCAGTGGCGGACGTGTCGCGCTAGGTTGTTTTGGGTCACGTTTGAATAGGTTAGGGTATGTTGAGTTTGGTTAGGTTAGCTTTGGCTTTCGTGCCACACACGGATATACGGTTGGTTCCTCTGGTCTGCTGTGCTCCAATATATCCTGCTTGGCTCATGGGAGGCCGAACGCAGTGGTCGCCGCACACTATGTTGATTTACGCTACTACAGTTTGGGTTAGGTTAGGGCGGGTTTCATTAGGGTATATTCGACTTCTGTGCTATACACTGTAATGCGGTGGATTTCTGCGCTGTACTTTGCTCTAGTACACTCTGATTGTCTCTGTGAATGACAGCAATTGTGGTCTCGTTGTGTTAGGCAGAGTTAGGCTACGCTCAGTTATGTTACGTTTGGTGAGGTTAGTACACTGTAGCTCAGATTTTTGTGTTATACACTGCCAACCGCGGATGTCTGCACTGTACTGTTGTCCAGTATATTGTGCTTGGCCCAAGGGAGGCCAGCTGTAGTGCGCCCGACACGCTAGTTTGATATCAGTTAGGTTTGCTTATGTTACGTTTGGTCAGGCTAGGAGAGAAGAGCTTGGTCTTTTGTGCCATACGCTGCAAGGCGGTGAGCTTCTGCGCTCTACTGTGCTGTAATTTTACTTGTTTGGCTCTGTGGCGGCCAGTGATATTAGACACGGCGCGTTAGCTTGGGATAGGTTACGTTTCGTCGCTTTAGGTTAGCTTCACTTAGACTTTCCTGGCATAGACTGCTGCTTGGTGCATTTCTGCTATGTACTGCGCCCTACTATATTATGCTTAGACCTGGGAATGCCAGCATTATTGGTTTCGGCACGTAGCTTGAGTCATCTTGAGTTTGGTTAATTTAGGTTGGGATAAGTTCGGTAAGAATAGCTTTGACTTTCTTGCTATACA
>NW_016954948.1:0-1225 GCF_001483705.2 Eufriesea mexicana
GAGCGCGGTAGAGCGGAGTAATCCATCGAAAAGCAGTATGTACCACATAAGACTAAGGTTGCCTGTCCCAACCTAACCAATCGTAACACCACCGAACAAAACCAAACACTACCCGAAGTGCCGCCACCACTACTGCTGGACTCCCGAGAGCCTAGCAGAAAAAATTAGAGAGCAGTAGAACGCTGAAATCAACGAATAGCAGCGTGTAGCACAAAAGTCGATGACATCCTAACCAAACGCAAGCTAACCTATTCTAACCAAGCGCAACCTAACACAAACAAACGTGCCACGACCACAATAGCTCGCATTCCAAGAGTAAAGCAGATTAGAGTAGAGCAGTGTAAAGCGCAGAAATCCACCGAACAGCAGTGTATATCACAAAGGTCGGAGCTACCTAATCCTAACATAACCAAACGTTACAATACCGAACGCAACCTAACCCAGACTAACATGCCGAGACCAATACTGTTGTCCACACTAGAACCAAGCAGAACACACTAGATCACAGTAGAGCGCAGAAATCGGCCAAACACCAGTCTATACCACGACAGTCAAAGGAAAACAAACCTATCCCAAGCTAACGTAGCCTAACCAAACGTACCCTAACTAAACAAAACGTGCCGAGAACGCTATTGCTGCACTCCCCAGGGCCGAGCAGAGTACAATAGAGCAACGTAGAGCGCAGAAATCGTCCCAGCGGCGTAGTATGCCACAAAAGTCAAAGCCATAGTGTCCTGACCTACCCAATCGTAACATTATCAAACGTATTATAACGAAACCTATCGTGACATGACCACTAATGGTGTCCGTCCGAGTTCGGAGCAGGGTATACTAGATCAAAGTAGAGCGCAGAAAGCCACCATATAGCAACGAGTAGCACAAAAGGCAAAGATATCCCAACTTATCCATGCCTAATCCAACGTAACCAAACGTAGAGTAACGAAACCTAACGTGCCGTGCCTATTACTGCTGGCATCCCCAGAGCCAAGAAGAGCATATTCGAGCTCAGTAGAACGCAGAAATCCTCCTAATAGCAGTGCGTCACCAAAGTCAATGCTATCCTATCCTAACCTAACCAAACGTAATATAATCAATCGTATCCTAATATAAAGTATCGCGCCGAGACCACTATGGCTGGAAACCCAAGAGCCAAGCAGAATATGCTAGAGTACAGTAGAGCGCAGGGAGCCAACAGGTAGCAGCGTATGGCACAAATGTCAAATAC
>NW_016954948.1:1848-2084 GCF_001483705.2 Eufriesea mexicana
CGTATCCTAACCTAACCTAACGTGCCTGGACCATTATTGCTGGAATCCTCGGGGTCACGCGGAATATACTGGAGCACAGTAGAACGCAGATAGTCACCAAATTGCAGCCTGGAGCACAAGAGTCAAGTGCATCCTAACCTAACCCATCCTAGCCTAACCATTCCAAACGTGGGCCAACCAAGCTTGACGTGCCGAGACCACTATTTTGGACTCTCCAGTGCAAAGCAGAGCGTAAT
>NW_016954949.1:0-291 GCF_001483705.2 Eufriesea mexicana
TATAGTATCTGGATGGAAAATACTGTTTTGTTGAAGAATTCGACTAATATTGTGGTAAGCTGTAATCCCTGCATAAATAAGGAGAAAAGACCCTATTGGCACGCTGTAGCCATTGCAGTGCTATAGAATCTGGCTGGAAAGTTTAATTTCATTGACATTTGCGACTAATGTCGTGATGGGCTAAATCTCTTGCATAAATAAGGAGGAAAGATTCTATTGACGCGCTATAGCCACTGTAATGCTATAGAATCAGTCTGGAATATTCAATTTTTTTGACATTTTCGGCTGATA
>NW_016954950.1:0-303 GCF_001483705.2 Eufriesea mexicana
TGCTTGCCATTGGATTGAAGGCGATAGGCCATCTACTCACCATTCTACAACAGGTTATAGATTATGAATAGACCTATACTCTGGCAAGTAGATGGCTGTACTTGCCATTGGAGAGAAGGCGTTAAGTGATCTATTCACCAAGCTATAACAGGTTATAGATTTTGGATAGAAAAATTCTCTGGCTAGTAGGTGGCTGTACTTGCCATTGGTTGAAGACGTTTGGCGAATTATTCTCCAAGCTACAACAGATTATAAATTTTGAATTGACCTATTCTCTGGCAAGTAGATGGCTGTACTTGCCAT
>NW_016954951.1:0-586 GCF_001483705.2 Eufriesea mexicana
TTGCAATGACTATAGCAGGCCAAAAGTATCATTCCTCTTTACTTATGCAAGGAAGATTGCTCAACACGATATTAGACGAAAATGATAAAAAAATTGGACTTTCCAGCCCGATTCTGCAGCATTGCATTGGCTATAACAGGCCAAAAGTATCTTAAATTGGCTATAACAAGCCAAAAGTATCTTTCCTCCTTACTTATGCAAGGAAGTTTGCTCACCACGATATTAGACGAAAATATCAATAAAATTGAACTCTCCAGCCCGATTCTGCAGCACTGCAACGGCTATAGCAGGCCAAAAGTATCTTTCCTCCTCGTTTATGCAAGAAAGTCAACTCACCACGATATTATGCGAAAATGTCAATAAAATTGAATTTTCCATCCAGATACTATAGCATTGCAATGGTTATAGCTTGCCAATGTAATCTTTCCTCCATGTTTATGCAAGAAACTTAGCGCACCACATTAGCCGAAAATGTCATTAAAATTGTTCCTTCCAACCAGAGTCTCCTGCATTGCAATGGCCTCAGCACTCCAGAGGGATCTTTCCTCCTTACTTAGGGAAGGAAGTTAGCTCACCACGATATTAG
>NW_016954952.1:0-518 GCF_001483705.2 Eufriesea mexicana
ACCTGTTATAGCTTGGTGAATAGATCGCCCGACGCCTTCAATCCAATGGCAAGTACAGCCATCGACTTGCCAGAGAAGAGTTCTATTCAAAATCTAAAACCTGTTATAGCGTGGTGAACAGATCGCATATCGCCTCCAATCCAATGGCAAGTACAGCCATCAGCCAGAGAATAGGTCTACTCAAAATCTGTAATCTGTTATAGCTTGGTGAATAGATCGCCTAACGCCTTCAATCCAATGGCAAGTACAGCCATCTATTTTCCAGATAACAGATCGATTCAAAATATATAACCTGTTATAGAATGGTGAACAGATCCCATAACGCCTTAAATCCAATGGCAAGTACAGCCATCTACTTGCCAGAGAATAGGTCTATGCAAGATCTATAATCTGTTGTAGCTTGGTGAATAGGTCGCCTAACGCATTTAACACAATGGCAAGTACAGCCATTTAATTTCCATAGAATAGGTCAATTCAAAATCTATAACCTGTTATAGAATGGTGAATAGATCGCCCAA
>NW_016954953.1:0-547 GCF_001483705.2 Eufriesea mexicana
AGCCATTGCAATGCTATAGTATCTGGCTGGAAAATTTAATTCTATTGACATGTTCGACTAATAGCGCGGTGAGCTAACTTTCTTGGATGCATATGGACGAAAAATTCTATTGGCGTGCTATAGCCATTGCAATTCTGTAGTATCTGGATGGAAAATACAGTTTTATTGACATTTTCGACTAATATCGTGGTGAGCTGACATCCTTGCATGTGTAAGGAGGAAAGATTCTACTGGCTAGTTATAGCCATTGCAATGCTATAGTATCTGGCTGGAAAATACAATTTTACTGACATTTTCGACTAATATCGTGGTGAGGTGACTTTCTTGCATAAATAAGGAGGAAAGATTCTATTGGCCGGCTATGGCCATTGCAATTCTATAGTATCTGGATGGAAAATACAATTTTATTAACATTTTCGACTAATATCAAGGTGAGCTGACATCCTTGCATGTGTATGGAGGAAAGATTCTACCGGCGAGCTACAGCCACTGCAATGCTATAGTATCTGGCTGGAAAATTCAATTCTATTGATATGTTCGACTAATA
>NW_016954954.1:0-532 GCF_001483705.2 Eufriesea mexicana
ATATTCGACTAGTATCGTGGTGAGATAACTTTCTTGCACAAACATGGAGGAAAAATTCTATTGACGAGCTATAGCCACTACAATGCTATAGAATTTGGCTGGAAAGTTCAATTTTATTGACATTTTCGACTAATATCGTGGTGAGCTAGCTTCCTGGCATAAGTATGGAGGGAAGATAATTTTGGCGTGCTATAGCCTTTGCAATTCTGTATTATCTGGCTGGAAAGTTCAATTTTATTGACATTTTCGACTAATATCGTGGTGAACTAACTTTCTTGCATAAACAATAAATAAGGGGGAAAGATTATATTGGCAAGCTGTAACCATTGCGATGCTATAGAATCTGGCCGGAGAATTCAATTTTATTCACATTTTCGAATAATATTGAAGTGCGCTACCTTTCTTGCATAAATAAGGAGGAAGGATTCTTTTGGCGTGTTATACCCATTGCAATGATATGCAATGTGCGTGGCAGATTCAATTTAATTGACATTTTCGAATAATATCGTGGTGAGCCAACTTCCTTGCATAA
>NW_016954955.1:0-613 GCF_001483705.2 Eufriesea mexicana
AGCCAATCCTAACCTAACCTAACCTAACCTAACCAAACCAAACCAATCCTAAGCTATCGTAATGAAACCTAAACTATGCTCACCTAACCTAACCTAACGTATTGGAATCTAACCTTCCCTAACCTGACATAACATATCCTAACCTGACCTGACCTGACGGACCTGACATTAGCTGAACTGACCTGACCTGACCTCACATGCCCTGACATGACCTGACATCACCTGACCCGACCTGGAATGGCCTGACCTGACATGACGTGAATGGAATGGCCTGACCTGACATGACGTGACCGGAAATGACCCGTCATTCCCTGGCATGTCCTCGGCTGGCCAGACCAGACATGGCATTTCCTGACCTGACATGAACTAACTGACCTGACCTGACCTGACATGAAATGGCCTTGCCTGACCGGACCTGATGAGACCTGACCTAATCTGTCTTAACCTAACCTAACCTAACCTAAGCTAACCTATTCTAACTTTGAAAACCTATCCTAGTCATACCTACCCAAGATTAAGGAAACCTAACTTAACCAAATCCAACCTACCGAAACCTTTCCTAACCTAACATAAAGAAACCTAACCTAACATGACCTAACCAAACCTAGCTAAC
>NW_016954956.1:0-1193 GCF_001483705.2 Eufriesea mexicana
TACACTTCATTCCTATTCGGCGGTTTTCTGCGTTCTACTGCGCTCTAAGGTGCTCCGCATGGCATTGGTGAGGACTGCAATAGCGTTTCCGGCACGTTGCTTTGAGTTACGTTACGATTGGCTATGTCACGATTGGTTAAGTTAGGATAGTACGGCTTCAACTTTTGCACTTTCCACTGATATTCTGTTGGCTTCTGCGATCTACTGTGCTCGAATATATTGTGCTTGTCTCTGGCGATGCCAGCAATAACGCTCGTGGCACGTTTGCTTCAGTTGGACTCCGTTCGCTTTGATTAGGTTAGGATAAGGTTTGTGAACATGGGTTTGGGTTTGTGTGTTATACGCAGCTATCCCGTGCATCCATGCGCTCTACTGAGCTCTAGTATATTCTGCTTGGGTATGCGGAGTCCAGGTGCAGTGGTCTCGGCACGTTAGTCTGAGTTACGTTACGTACGGTTACGCAACGTTTGGTTAGGTTTGGAGAGGATAGCTTTGAGTTTTTTTCTATACACCGATATTCGAAGGACTTCTACGCTCTACGCTCCACTACTGAGGGTCTGCGCGACCCTTGGTAGGGCAGTAGTAGTGATCTCGGCAGGTTAGTTTGAGTTGGTCTACGCTTGATTAGGTTAAGCCTCTTTGGGTTAGTTTTGGGCAGCTTCTGCTTTTGTGCTGTACGCTGCTGTACGTTGAACTTATGCGCTCTACTGTGCTACAGTATGTTCTGCTTGTCAATGCGGAGGCCAGCAATGGTCGTCTCTGCACGCAAGCTTGTGGTATGTTACGCGTGGCTGCTATATTCGGACACGTTTGGCTAGTATAGCTCTGACTTATGTGCTATACGCTGCTATACGGTTTATTTCTGCGCAGTACAGTGCTTTAGTATACTTTGCTTGGTTATGGGGAGTCCAGCGGCGTTCGTCTCGTTCACGTTATTCTGAGCTCTGTTACGATCGGTTATGATAGGCTTGGCTAGGTTAGGATAGTTTAGCTTCTACTGCTGTGCCATACGCTGCTATTTGGTGGCTGCCTGCGCTTTGCTGTGCTGCCGTACACACTGCTTGGCTCAGGGGAGTCCAGCAATAGCGGTCTGGGCACGTTAGGTGGAGTGGGGTCACGCTCGGTTATGCTACGTTTGGTTAGGTTAGGATAACATGACCTTGACTTTTGCGCCATAAACTGCTATTCCTTGG
>NW_016954957.1:0-241 GCF_001483705.2 Eufriesea mexicana
GCCATTGCATTCCTATAGAATCTTGATGGAAAAGTCAATTTTATTAACATATTCAACTAATATAGTGTTGAGCTGACGTCCTTGCATAAATAAGGTGGAAAGACTCTATTGGCACGCTATAGCCATTGCAGTGTTATAGAATCTGGCTGAAAAATCAATTTTACTTACATTTTCGGGAAATATCGTGGTGAGCTTTCTTTCTTGCATAAATAAGGAGAAAGGATTCTGTTGGCGAGCTATT
>NW_016954958.1:0-721 GCF_001483705.2 Eufriesea mexicana
TGGCGTGCTATAGCCATTGCAATGCTTTAGGATCTGTCTGAAAAATTCAATTTTATTGATATTATCGAATAACGTCGTGGTCACCTAACTTTCTTGTGCAAATATGGATGAATTAATCTATTGGCGTGCTATAGCCATAGCAAAGGTATAGAATCTGGCAGGAAAATTCAATTTTTTTGACGTTTTCGGCTAATATCATGGTAGGCGAGGTTTTTGCATAATTAAGGAGGAAACATACTTTTGGCGTGCTATAGCCACAGCAGTGCTATATAATCTGGCTGGGAAATTCAATTTTATTGACATTTTCGGACAATATCGTGGTGAGCTGACGTCCTTGCATATATGAGGAGGAAGAATACTATTGTCGTGCTATTGCCATTGCAGTGCTATATAATCTGGCTGGAAAATTTAATTTTATTGACATGTTCGCCTTATATCGTGGTGAGCTGACGTCCTTGCATATATGAGGAGGAAGAATACTATTGTCGTGCTATTGCCATTGCAGTGCTATATAATCTGGCTGGAAAATTTAATTTTATTGACATGTTCGCCTTATATCGCCGTGAGCTAACCTCCGTGCATAGATAAGGAGGAAAGGCTCTATTTGCGCGCTATACCCGTTGCAGCGCTATAGAAACTGGCTGGAAAATACAATTTTATTGACATTTTCGAATAATATCGTGGTGAGCTGTGTTTCTTGCATAAATAAGGAGGAAAGATT
>NW_016954959.1:0-265 GCF_001483705.2 Eufriesea mexicana
GAAAGATTCTATTGGCGTACCATAGCCATTGCAATTCTATAATATCTGGATGGAAAATTCAATTTTATTTACATTTTAGACAAATATCGTGGACAGCTACCTTTCTTGCATTAATAATGAGGAAAGAATCTTTTGGCCTGCTATAGCTATCGCAACGCTGTAGCATCTGGCACGAAAATTCCATTTCATTGAGATTTTCGAATAATATCGTCGTGAGCTGACTTTCTTGTATATATAAGGAGGAAAGATACTATTGCCGTGCTAT
>NW_016954960.1:0-702 GCF_001483705.2 Eufriesea mexicana
TGCCATTGGATTGAAGGCGTTTGGCGACCTATTCCCCAAGCTATAACAGATAATAGAATTTGAGGAGACCCATTCTCCGGCAAGTAGATGGCGATATATGCCATTGAATTGAAGGCGTCAGGCGACCTATTCACCAAGCTATAACAAATTATGGCTTTTCAATAGACCTATTCTCTGGCAAGTAGAAGGCAGTTCTTGCCATTGGATTGAAGGCGTTCGGCGACCTATTCCCCAAGCTATAACAGATAATAGATTTTGAAGAGGCCCATTCTCTGGCAAGTAAAGCTGTAATTGCCATTGGATTGAAGGGGTTAGGCGACTTATTCACCAAGCTATAACAGGTTATAGATTTTGTATAGCACTATTTTTTGGCTAGCAGATGTCTGTAATTGCCATTGTATTGAAGGCGTTATGCGAGCTATTCGCCAAGCTACAGCAGATTATAGATTTTGAATAGACCTCTCCTCTGGCAAGAAGATGGCAGTACTTGCCATTGCATTGTAGGCGTTACGCGATCTATTCACCAAGCTGTAACAGGTTTAAAATTTTGAATAGGCCTATTCTCTGGCAAGTATATGGCTGTATTTGCCACTGGTTGAAGGCGATATGCGTCCTATTCACCAAGCAATAACAGGTTATAGATTTTGAATAGACCTATCCTCTGGCAAGTAGGTGGCTCTACTTGCCATCGGTTTGAAGGCG
>NW_016954961.1:0-1229 GCF_001483705.2 Eufriesea mexicana
AAATTCATTCTTATAGTCATTTTCTGTCAATATCGTGGTAAGCTAACTTCCCCCCCTAAGTAATTAGGAAAGACCATCCTGGAGTGCTATAACCAGTGCAATGATATGGAATGTGCTTGGCAGTTTCGATTTTATCGACATTTTCAAGTAATATCGTGGTGAGCGATCTTTCTTGCGTAAATAAGGCGGAGAGATTCTATTGGCATGCTATTGGCATTGCAATGCCGAAGTATCTGGCTGGAAAAAACAATTTTATTGACGTATACGACTAATATATAATATGGTTGTGAGCCAACTTTCTTCCATAAATCAGGAGGAAAGATGCTGTTGCCATGCTATAGGCATTCCAATGCTATAGAATCTTGCTGGAAATTTCAATTTTATTGTCATTTTCGACTAATACCGTGGTGAGTTAACTTTCTCGCATAAATACGAAGGAAAGATTTTATTGGTGTGCTATTGCCATTGCAATGCTATTGAATCTGGATGGAAAATTCAAATTCATTGACATTTTCGACTAATATCGTGGTGAGCTACCTTTCATGCATAAACAAGGAGGAAAGATTATATTGGCAAGCTATTGCCACTGCAATGCTGCAGAATCTGTGTGGAAAGTTCAATTTTATTGTGATTTTCGACTTCTATCGTTGTGAGCTAGCTTCCTTGCATAAGTATGGAGGAAAGATCCTTTTGGCGTGCTATAACCATAGCAATGATATGGAATGTGCCTGGCAGTTTCGATTTTATCGACATTTTCAGCTAATATTGTGGCGAGCTATCTTTCTTGCGTAAATAAGGCGGAAAGATGCTATTGGCCTGATATTGGCATTGCAATGCCGAAGAATCTGACTGGAAAAAACAATTTTATTGACATTTACGACTAATATGGGTGTGAGCTAACTTTCTTCCATAAATCAGGAGGAAAGATTCTGTTGCAATTCTATAGGCATTGCAATGCTATAGAATCTTGCTGGAAATTACAATTTTATTGATATTTTCGACTAATACCTTGGAGAGATATCTTCCCTGCATAAACATGGAAGAAAGATTCTATTGGCGAGCTATAGCCACTGCAGAGCTATAGAATCTGGATGGAAAATTCAAATTTATTGATTTTTACGACTGATATCGTGGTGAGCCATCTTCCTTGCATAAGTAGGGAGGATAGATCCTATTGGCGTGCTATAGTCATAGCAATGCTGCAGAAACGGGCTGGAAAGTTCAATTTT
>NW_016954962.1:0-525 GCF_001483705.2 Eufriesea mexicana
ACTCTGGTCGACTCGGTGGTGGCCGCTAATGGTGGTGGAGGCACGTTAGTCTCTGTTAGGATACGTACGGTGGCGTTCAGTTAGTCTGTGTTAGGTTTGGATAGATTCGACTTTCGTGGTATACACTGATATTCTGTCGATTCCAGCACCCAGTGTGTTCTGCTTGGCGTTGGGAAGGCTAGCAATGGTGGTCACTGCACGTTATGATAAGACAGGTTGTGTTCCTTTCGGTTGGGTCGGGCTAAGTTCGGCCAGGATAGCTTTCACTTTTGTGCTAAGTACAGATATTCGGTGGATTTCTGCGCTTTAGTATGCTCGAGTATGCTCTGCTTTGCTCTGGGAAGGGCGGAAATACTGATCTCGCCACGTAAGGTTGAGTTACGTTACGTTTGGTTAGGTTGAGGTAGGTTGGGTTAGAGTATGGTACCTTTGATATATGTTCTCAACGCAGACCTTCTTTGAAATTCTGTGCTCTACTGCGCTCCATCATATTCTGCTTGATTCTGGGGACGGCAAGAGTGGTGG
>NW_016954963.1:0-884 GCF_001483705.2 Eufriesea mexicana
GAGTGCACAAAGCCACCGTAATGCAGTGTATATCACAAAAGTCAAACACACCCTTACCAAACCGGACTAATCGAACCTAACCGAAAGTAGCCTAACTCAACTTAAGCTGTCGCAAACGCTATTTATGGACGGCGAGAAGCTTAGCAGAGCATATTAGAGCACATTAGAGCGCAGAAATACTGAAAAAAACAGCGTACAGCAGAAAAGCCAAAGAAGCCTACACTAACCTAACCAAACGTGACATACGCAAACGTTACATACCAAAGCCAAACATGGCGATACCGCTATTGCTGGCCTCGAGAGAGACAAGCATAATGTACTTGAGCACAGTCGTCGCCAGGGTTCCACCGCAATGCTGTGAAAAGCACAAAAGGCGACGACATCCCAATATAACCTGGCCCAACCCACTTTAACCAAACATATTGTAACTCAGCATAACGTGACGAGACCAATATTGCTGGCTTCCGCAGAGCCAAGTAGAACATGCTAGAGCGCAGTAGAAGGTACAAATCCTCCGAGAAGCAGCGTATAGCACAAAGGTCAAGCCTATCGTATCCTAACGCAGCCAAACGTTGCACGAACGTACGTAGCGTTGCCCACGCTAACTCTCCGAGACCACTATTTCTGGCCCCCCGAGGGACAAGCAGGGGATAATGGAACACAGTGGAGCGCAGAAATCCGCCGATAGCATTGTATAGTACAAGAGCCTAAGCTATCCTAATCCCACTTCACCAAACGTAATACAGACAAAATCAGCATAACTCAAGCTAACGTGGTAAGACCAGTATTGCTGGCCTCCCCAGAGCCAGGCAGAATATACAAGAGAACAGCAAAATGCAGAAATCCACCGCATTGAAGTGAATAGCACAGAAGCCGTAGATATC
>NW_016954964.1:0-401 GCF_001483705.2 Eufriesea mexicana
CGAAAGTCAAAGCTATCATGTCAAACCTGTCCAAATGTAACATACACAGAGGTAACGTAACTACACCTTACGTGACAAAGCCGTTATTGCTGGCCTGACTAGAGCCAAGCAGAGTATAAAAGAGCAATGTAGGACACTGAGACCGCCCGAACAGCAGCGTATAGCCCAAAATTCGAAGCTAACCTAAGGAAAACCAAACCAAACGTAATATAACAGAGCCTAACGGGTCGAGAGCACTATTCCTGTCGCCCACAGACGCAAGCAGTACGTGACAGCGCTCAGAAGAGCGCTGAAGTCCATAGGATGGCAGTGTGTAGCACAAAAATCGAAAATATTCCAACCAAACTTAACCTAATCTAACCAAACTGAACGCAACGTAACTATTCCGAATGTGCCACGAC
>NW_016954965.1:0-569 GCF_001483705.2 Eufriesea mexicana
GCAGCCTAACTTAAGCTAACGTGCCGAGACCAATACTGCTGGCATTCCCGTGGCTAAGGAGAAGACACTACTGCAGGCCAGAGCTCAGAAATCCACCGCAGTGAAGTGTATAACACAAAAGTCGAACATAACACGACCTAACTTGTCTTAACCTAACATATCCGAACGTAGTTCAGTTCAACATGACGTGCCGCGACCGCGATTGATAGCATTCACAGCGCCAGGCAGTGCATATTAGAGCACATTAGAGCACAGTATATCACAGAAGTCCACCGAATGGCAGTATATAGGGCAAGAGTCAATAGTACCCTAACCTACCATTACAAAACGTAACATAACCAAAAGTAGCATAACTCAACCCAACGTGCCGAGACGATTATTGCTGGATTCCTGAGGGTCAAGCAGAATATGCAAAAGCGCAGTAGAGCGCAGGGAGCCACCTAATAGCAGCGTATAGTACAGAAGTTAGATATATCCAGATCCAAACTGACCAAACCTAACGTAGTCAAGCGTGGATTAACACATCCCATCGTATCACAACCACTATTGCTGGTCACCCCAGAGCCGAG
>NW_016954966.1:0-2582 GCF_001483705.2 Eufriesea mexicana
TGGTTTGTGTTAGGTTTGGGTATCTCTGACCTTTCCGATATACGCTGCGATTCTATGGATTTCGGCGTCCTACTCTCTAGCAATGTGTTCTGCTTGACTCTGTGGAGGCCAGCAATGGTGTTCGGGGCACGTTAGGTTGCGCTAGGTTACGTTCCGTTATGTTACGATTGGTTAGGTTAGGAGGGGGTAGCCTTGTCTTTAGTGCTGTATTCTGTAATTAGGTAGATATCTGCGCCCTACAGTGCTCAAATAATTTCAGCTTGGCTCTTGCAAGGCCAGCATGGGATGTCTCGGAAAGATATGATGGGTCAGGCTACGTTCGATTATGTTGGGTTATGCTACGTTTTGTCAGGACTGCATTATCATGCGTGCTGCACCTTGCTTTTCGGTGCATACCTGCGCTCTACTGCTCTAGAATGTCCGGCTCGGCTGTGGGGAGGACAACAATAGCGGTCTCGGCAAGCTAGGTTGAGTCAGGCTATGTTTGGTTATGTTCTGTTTGTTTGGGTTATGTTTGGGTAGCTTTGTCTTTTCTAATTTACACTGCGACTATATGGATTTCTGCTTTCTACTCTCCACGAACGTGTATTGCTTGATTCAGTAGAGGCCAGCAATAGTGGTCGCCGCACGTCAGGTTTCGTTCGGTTACGTTTGGTCGTGTTACGTTCGGAAATGTTATTGGAGGATGGCTTTGACGTTAGTGCTATAGTCTGCTGTTCGTTGAATTTCTGCGCTCTGGTGTGCTCTGGTATACACTACTCGTATCTGGGGAGGCAAGCAATTGTTGTCTCGGCGCGTAAGGTTGTGTTATGCTACGTTTGGGTATGTTACGTCTGGAGAGATTATGACAGAATAGTCTATACTTATGTACTATACACGGCCATCGGCGGATTTCTGCGCTCTACTGTGCTCAAGTATATTCTGCTTGGCTCTGGGGATGCCAGCAGTAGTGTTCTCGATTCGTCAGGTGGAGTTTGGGTACGTTTGCTTATGTTACGCTTGGTTATGGTAGGATAGAATTGCTTAGACTTTTGTGCCGTACGCTGCTGCTCGGCGGATTTCTGCGCTTACCGTGCTCTGATATATTCTGCTTGGCTCTGTGGCGGCCAGTAATAATACCACCGGCACTTCAGCTTTAGTTAGGTTAAGTTGGATTAGGTTATGCTAGGTTACGTTTGTTTAGGATTGCTTCGATTTTCGTGCCTTGCACTATTATTCGGGGGGAACCTGTGATACACTCGGTTCTGCTGTATTCCCCTTGGCTCTGGGAGTGCTGCAGCAGTGGTCGCGGCACGCTCCGCTGAGTTACGCTATGTTTGGTTTCGCTTGGACAGAATAGCTTAGGCTTTTGTGCCATACGCTGCTTTTCGGTGGATTCCTGCACTCCAATGTGCTCTAATATGCTCTTCTTGGCTCTACGAACGCCATCAACAACGAATTATGTTACGTTTGATTACGTTACCCTTGGCTGTGTTAGGATAGGCTACCCTGATCTTTGTCCTATACACTGCTATACGTTGTATTTCCGCCCTCTAATGTGATCGAATATGCCGTGCTTGGCTCTACGAAGGCCACCAATAACGGCCGCGGCACGTAATGTTGACTCATGCTACGTTTGGTTAGGTCTGGTTATGCCTGGCTAGGTTACGATATCCTCGACTATTGTGCTATACACTACTATACGTTGGATTTCTGCGCTCTGCATTGCTCACTCGACAACTCTCTGCTCGAAACTGGGGAAGCCAGTAATTGTGTTCTCGGCACATTAGGTTGAGATAGGTTACGTTTGGTTAGGTTATGATACTATGGGTTAGGTTTGGTTTGTTTTGACTTTTGTGCCACACACTGCAGTGCGGTGGATTTCTGCGCTCTACTGTGCTCTAGTATATTCTGCTTCGCTATGGGGCGGTCGGCAGTATCGGTCTCGGCACGTTAGTCTGAGTTATGCAGCGATCGGTTATGTTACGGTTGGCTAGATAGCGCTCGTAGAGCTGCGTGTCGGGCTGGTTGTTGCTGCAGAGCCTTACCGTATCCTCGATCAAGACGGGTGGTTCGTGGATCTGCACGGCTCCGTGGCGATCATCGCCAGGGGACTGCTGCGGACACCCGCACCAACGCTTCTTCACAGCGGTAAGGGATTCGTTGCGGTCTCCTGGAAGGACGTAGTTGTGGTGGGAGTTTGGGTGGCTTTGCCTCTTGCGCTACGCACTCCTACTCTATGAGTTTCTGCTCTCTTGTGTGCGCTATCGCACTCCGCTTCCCTCTGCGGACGCCAGGAATAGTGGTCTTTGCACGTTAGGTTGAGTTATGTTACGTTCGGATAGGCTACGTTCGGTTAGGCTTGGCTAGGATAACTTTGACCTTTGTGCTTTACACTGCTATGGGGATGATTCCCGCGCTCTACATTTCCCTGCTCTACTCTGCTTAGCTCTCGCGAGGCCAGAAATAGCTGTCATTGAACGACAGTATACATGGGTTACGTTACGTCTGCTTATGTTACGTTGTAGTAGGTTAAAAAGGGACAGCTTTGACTTTGCGATATACACTGCTGTTCGTTGGATTTCTGCGCTCTACTGTGCTCT
>NW_016954967.1:0-4010 GCF_001483705.2 Eufriesea mexicana
AAGTCATGGCTACCATAACCAAACCTAGCCCAGCACAACCTGACCGAACATAATCTAACTCAAGCTAGCGTGCAACGACCACTATTGCTCGCCTCCACAGAGTCGGACAATGTATAGTAGTGCAATGTATAGCGCCGATATCCACCGAATAGCAGTATATGGCACAAAAGTCAAAGAAATCCTCACCATGCCTTCCAAACCTACCCAAACGAAACGTAACATAACTCAACCTACCATGCCTGTACCACTATTACTGGCTATCCCAGAGCCACGCAGAACATATTGGAGCGCAGTAGGGCGCAGTCATCCACCGAATGGCAGTGAATGGCACGAAAATCTAAAATACTCGGTCCTAACGTAACCTAACCTCTCATATGCAAGCGAAGTCTATCTGAGCCTAACGCGCCGAGACCACTATTGCAGGCCTCACCAGAACCAAGCTGAGAATATTAGAACTCTGTACGGCGCAAATTTGGAGGATAGCAGTGTATAGCGCAGATGCCTAAGCAATCCTGTCCTAACCTCGAATAACGCAGCATAACCAGACGTAATATAGCTCAACCTAAAGTGCCGAGACCACTGTTGCTGGCCTCCACGGAGCCATGCAGAAGATACCAGTGCACAGAGTAGCGCGGAAATCAAATACATTGCAGTGCATACCGGAAGAGACAAACATATCCTGTCATAATCTGACCTCATATTACATACCCAAACATAGTGTATCTAAAGAGTAAGTGACGAGGCCGATACTGCTAGCATCTCCAATGACGGGCAGAGCACACCAGAACACTTTAGGGCGCAGAAATCTTCCGAACAGCAGTAAGGGGCACAGAAGTCAAAGCAGCCTTTCCCAACCTAGCCAAACGCAACGAATCCAAACGAAGACTTACTGAACCTAACGCAAACAGACCTCTATTGCTGACATTCACAGAGGCATGAGGAAGGAACTAGGGCAAGCAGAGCGCAGAAATCCACCGCATTGCTGTGAAAAGCACAAAAGCCGTAGATACACAATCCTAGCGGGGCTCAACCTTACCTTACCGAACGTAGCATAGCTCAACATGACTCGTCGCGACCACTGCTCGTAGCCTCCCCAGATCCAAGTGGAATGCAGTAAAGCGCAGAAGATCTCAGGAACTGAAAGTATAGCAGTGAAGAGCACAAAGGTCAATACAGCATATCCTAACATAGCCAAGCGTAACATACCCAAGCGTAACCTACCTCATCCATACACAACGAGACCAGAGCTGCTGGCATTCACAAAGACAAGCAGAATGTACTAGAGCACAGTAGTGCGCAGAAACCCAGCGCATTGAATTGAATAGCTCAAAAGTCAGACATATCCCAACCTAACCTGACGTAATCTAACACAGCCAAACGCAGCATAACCCATCATGACGTGACGCGACCACTGCTCCATGCCTCCCTGATGCAAAGCAGAATGTAGTGGAGCACAGTATATCACAGAAATACACCGAATAACAGTCCACAGCACGAAAGTCAAAGCTACACTAACAATCCATAACCTAACCGAACCAAACGAATCGTAACCGAACGTATCCTACATTGCCGAGACCACTATTACCGGACAGCCTTGTGCTAAGCGGAGCATATTAGAGCACACTAGACCTCAGAAAAGCGCGGAACAGCAGTGCATCGCACAAAAGTCATAGTAGCCTATTCTAGCCTATCCGAACGTAACATACCCAAACGTAATAAAACACAACCTAATATGACGAGACCACTATTGCTGGCCACCACAGATACAAGCAGAATGTACTAGAGCACTGTAGTGCGCAGAAATCCACCGCATTGCAGTGAATGACACAAAAGCCGTAGATATCCTAACGTAACGTAACCTAACCTATCTTTGGAAAGCGGTGGCATATCTCAAAATAACGTGCAGCGACCACTGCTGCTGGACACCCCAGGCAAACGCAGAATACAGTAGAGCACAGTAGATCACAGAAGTCTACCGAGAAACAGTGTATAGCACGAAAGTCATTGCTAAGTTTACCTAACATTGCCTAACATGTCCTAACCCATCGTAACATAACTCCAGGCATCGTGGCAAGGACACTATTGCTCGCCTCCCCAGAGTGGAGCAGGGAATAGCAGAGAAATGCAGAACGCGGAAGTCCACCGAATAGCAGCGTATCTCACGTGAGCAGAAGGTACCCTAACCTAAACCTGACCTTACCTAACCTAACCCATCTTACCATAGCACAAAATGGCGTGCCGCGACCACAGCTCCTGGCCTCCCCAGAGCGAAGCAGAATGTAGTAGAGCACAGTAGATCCGAGAAACCCACCGAATAGCAGTGTACAGCTTAAAAGTTGGAGATAACCTAACCTAACCTGATCCAACCTAACCTAAAGAAAACCTTCGCATAGCCGAAGCTAACGTGCCGAGACCTCTGCTGCTGGCATCCCCAGAATCAAGCAGAATACAGTACAGCAGAGTAGAACACAGAAATCCGCCGAATAACAGTACTTAACAAGATCGTCATAGCTATTGCAACCGAACTTATCCCAAACTAACATAACCAAACATAGCCTAAAACAGAATTTCGTGCCACGACCACTATTGCTCGCCCCACAGAGCCAAGTCGAGTATATTAGGGCAACGTAGTGCTCAGAAATCCTCCGAATAGCAGTGTATGGCACAAAAATCAAAGAAATCCTAACCATGGCTTCCTAACCGACCCTAACGAAGCGTAACAGAACTCAACCTAACGTGCCGTGACCACTATTACTGGCCCTCCAGAGACACGCAGAAGATGTTAGAACGAAGTAGAGCGCAGAAACCCGCGGACAGAAATGTATTGCGCAAAAGCCTAAACTATCCTATCCTAACATGACCAAACCTAACACGACCGAGCGTAGCATATTTCAACCTAACGCGCCGAGACCACTAGTGCTGGCCTCCCCAGAGGCAAGCAGAAACTACTAGAGCACACAAGAGCGCAGAAATCAACTTCATTGCAGTGCACAGCACAAAAGTCAAACATATCCTGACACAACTTTGCCAAACCTAACCTACCCAACGTAGTATAACACAACATAACGTGGCGAGACCAATATCGCTGTCCTCCCAAAGACCAGCAGAGCACACTAGAGCACATTAGATCGCGGAAATCCACCGAATAGCAGTGAATGGCGCAAAATTCAAAGCAGCCTATCTGAACCTAGCCAAACGTAAGGCATCCAAACGAAGTCAAGGGCTACCTCACGTTGCGAGACCACTATTGCAGGTCTCGATAGAGACAGGCAGAAAGCACTAGAGCGCATTAGAGCACAGGTATCCACAGCATTGCAGTGAATGGCACAATGCTCGTAGATGCCCTAGCCTAATCTGTCATGATCCAACCTAACCAAACACCGCATATCCCAATATGACGTGACGCCCCGACCACTGCCTCTGGCATCCCAAGAGCAAAGCAGAAAGTAGTAGAGCACTTTAGATAACAGAAATCCGCCGAATAGCACAGTAAAGCACAAAAGTCAGAGTGGCCTATCCTAACCTAATGAAACGTGACATACCCAATCTTAGCCTAGCTGAACCCAACATGGCGAGACCACTGCTGCTGGCTTCCACAGAGACGAGCAGAATGTTCTATAGCACAGTAGTGCGAAGACATCAAGCTTATTGCTGCGTATAACTCAAAAGTCGTAGGTATCATATCCTAACCTGCCCTAACCTATCCCAACCATGCCTAGCAAATCTCTAAGCAACGTGCCGCGACCACTCATCCTGGCCTCCCCAGAGCCAAGCAGAATGTAATAGAACACGATAGATCACAGGAATACACCGAATAAGAGTGTACAACCCGAAAGTAGGAGCTACACTAACCAAACGTAGCCTAACCCAACCTAACCAATCGTAATATAACACAACGTAACGAGCCGCAGCCACTATTGTCCGCCTTCCCACTGTCGAGCAGAGCATAGCAGAGCAATGTAGAGCGCAGAAACCCTCCGAATAGCAATGTATGCTACAAAAGTCGAGGA
>NW_016954967.1:10453-19680 GCF_001483705.2 Eufriesea mexicana
AGCATAGCTCAACATAGCTTAAGGCGACCTCTGCGCCTGTCTTCCCCAGAGCCAAGCAGTATGTGTTCGAGCGCTGTAGATCACAGAAATCCACCGTATAACAGTGCATAGCACGAAAATCGCTGCTATCATAACCAAACATAACCCAACCTAACTTAAGCAAACGTAACATAACACGTCCTAACGAGCCACGACTACCACTGCTCGCCTCTTCTAAGTCGGTCAGGGTATAGCAGAGCAATGTAGAGCGCAGAAACCCACCGACTAGCAGTGTATAAGACGAAAGTCAAAGCAATCCTGTCCAAACTTATCGAAACCTAACCAAACCAAACACAACGTAACTAAATCTAACGAGCCGAGACCAACATTGCTGGCCTCCACAGAGACAAGCAGAATATACTAGAGCACAGTGGGAGCAGAAATCCGCAGCACTGCAGGGAGAAGCACAAAAGCCCTACATATGCTAACCTGAACATACCAAACCTAACTTGACCAAACGTAGCATAACCCAACATGACGTAGCGTGACCATTGCTCCTGGCCACTCCAGTGCCAAACAGAATGTAGTAGAGCGCGGTAGGTCATAGAAATACACAGAGTAGCAGCGTAAAGTGCGAAAGTCGGAATAGCCTATCCAAACCTAGCCAAACGCAACATAACCAAACGTAGCATAACACAACCTAACGTGACGAGACCACTATTGCTGGCATCCACAGGTATAGTCAGGGTGTACTAGAGCACAGTAGTGCGCAAAATTCCACCGCATTGCAGTGAATTGCACTGAAGTAAAGGATATCCAAACCTTAACTGATCCAACCTAACATAACCTGTCGTAGTACGTCTCAAAATGGAGTGCCGAGAGCGCTATTGCTGTCCTCACCAGAGCCTAGCAGAGCATACTAGAGCACACTGCCGTGCAGGTACCCCACAAGAGCCGAAGCTATCCTAACAAAGCGTATCCTAACCTAACCTAGCTGAACGTTTCAAAGCTCAACTTAGCGTGCCTAGCCCACTATTGCTGGCGTCCCCGCCACCAAACAGAGCATTTTAGAGGGGAGTAGAGCGCAGATGTCCATATAATGGCAGAGTACAGCACGAAACCCAAAGATATCCCAACTTAACCCAAACAAATCTAACTCTTCCAGACGTGTCCCACCACAACCTTACGCGCCGCGACCACTTTTGCTGACCTCCAGGCCCCAAGCAGAACATAATAGAGGAGAGTAGGGCGCAGAAATCCACAGAATCGCAGTGTACAGCAGAAAAGTTGAAGATATCCAAAGCAAACCCAAACAAGTATAACCTAACAGAACGTAGCGAAGCTCAACGTAACGTGCCGCGAACACTTCTGCTGGCGTCCGCAGGGTCTAGCAGATTAGAGTAGAGAGCACTGGAGTGCAGGTACCCACCGAAAAACTGTGTATAGCAGGATAGTCAAAGCTACATCATCCAAGCTTAACATAACCTGACCCAATCCAACGTAAGCTGGCTCCACCTAACGGGCCACGAACACTATTGCTCGCGTCCCGAGAGTCGAGCAGGGTATAGTATGGCAATATAGAGGGCCAAAACCATCGAGTAGCAGTGTTTAGCACGAAAGTCAAAGCTACACTGTCCAAACCTATCCAAACGTTGTAACACCAAACGCAACGTAACACAACCTGACGTGACGAGGCCAGTTTTCCTGCCCTCCCCAGAGACAAGCAGAACATGCTAGATCACAGTTGAGCGCAGAGGTCCGCCGCATTGCAGTGCATAGCACAAAAGTAAAGGCTATCCTAAGCAAGCATAGCCTAACCTAACCTATCCGAACGCAATCCAACTGAACGTAACGTGCGGAGACCACTTCTGCTGCTCTTCGCAGTGCCTGGCTGAACATACAAGAGCAATGTAGAGCGCTGGAATGCGCCGCATAGCAAAAGCGTATAGCGCAAAAGTCGGAAATATCACCTCCTAACATAGTCAATCGTGTTATAACCAAACTGCTGACGTCCCCACGGACAAGAGGAATATAGTAGGGCACAGTAGAGCGTAGAAGTCCACCGAAAATCAGTGTATATCGCGAAAGTCGATTGTATCCAAACCTAACCCAAAATAACGTGACGCAGCCAAACGTAGCCTACCTCAAGGTAACGGCCAGAGACCACTACTTCTGGTCTCCTCTGGGAGACGCGGAGCATGCTGGAGCGCAGTAGGGCGTAGAAATCGACAGCATTGCAGTGTATAACGCAAAAGTCAAAACTGTCCTATCCTTATCTAGCCAAACGTAACATAACCAATCATAATCTAGCTGAGCCTAATGTGGCGAAACCACTATTGCTGCCCTCCACATAGACAAGCAGAACGTGCTACAGCACAGTAGATCGCAGTAACATACGGCATTGCAGTGTATAGCACAAAAGTGGAAGAAACCCTAACCCAACCTGTCCTCACATTACCTAACCGAACGTAGCCTAAATCAACATATGGTGCCGAGACAGGAAATGCCGTCCCCCCAGAGCCAAGCATAGCATACTAGAGCAGTGTAGAGCGCAGAAGTCGACCGAATGGCGGTGTATACCGCAAAAGTCAAAGCTCTACTATCCTAACCTAACCAAACGTAACATAAGCATACGTAATATAACCCTACCCAGCGTGGCAAGACCACTATTGCTGCCCTCACCAGAATCGAGCTGTGCACACTGGAGTACTGTAGGGCGCTCAAATCCACCAGTTGGCTGTGTATAGCACAAAAGTTAAAGCTACCTCCTCCAAACATAGCCAAACGTAATATAATCAAACATAACCTAACGCAACCTAACGTCCCGGGGCCACAATTCCTGGCATCCCCAGAGCCAAGTAGAACACAAATATGGTAACTAGACCGCAGAAATCCATATAATCGCGGTGTATATCGGAAAAGTCTAAGCTGCCAAAGCCTAACAAAAACCAACGGAACTTAACCAAACATAGCCTAACTCAACCTAACGGGCCGAGGTCACTTTCCCTGGCCTCGCCATCGCCAAGCAGGGCACATTAGAGGAAAGTAGAGCACAGTTGTCCATAGTATGTCAGTGTATACCATTAAAGTCAGAGATATGCTTACCTAATGCGAACAAAGATAACCGAAACAAACGTAACCGGACAAGGAATAACGCGCCGCGGCCATCATTCCTGGAACTCCCAGAGTAACGCAGGGAATCCACCGAAAGCGAAAAACAGCTCAAAAGTCAAAGGTACCCTGCTCTAACATCATAAACCGTAACAGTACCAAATGTAACCTAACCTAACCTTACTTGCCGCCACAAATATTGCTGGCCTCCGCAGAGACACGCATACTATATTAGAGACGAGTAGGGCGCTGAAAACCATAGATGCTCAGTGTGCAGCAGTAAAGACGAAGATATCCAAACCTTACCGACAAAAAGTAATCTAACCCAACGTAGCCAAGCAAAACGTGACGTGCCGCGAACACTATCGCTGGCCTCCACAGAGCCTAGCAGATTAGGGTAGAGTACAGTGGATGGCAGGTATCCACTGAATATTTGTTTATAGCATGAATGTTAAAACTACCCTAGCCAAACCTAACATAACCTAACCTAACCAAACGTAATATAACTCAGCCTAACGTGCCGAGACAACTGCCGCTGCTCTTCCCAGAGCCGAGCAGAACATATCAGTGGAGAGTGGATCTCAGAAGTCCATAGAATCGTTGTGCACTCCACAATAGCCGGAGCTACCCTGAACTAACGTAGCCATACGTAACACTGTCAAACAGCCTAACAAGACCTATCGCGCCAAGCCGACGAATTCTGGCCTCCACAGAGTCCAGCGGAGTATAGTAGGGAAGAGTAGATCGCAGAACGCCACCAAACAGCAATTTATAGCAAAAAAGTCGAAGATATCCAAACCTAACCAGACCTTACCAAACTTAACCAAACGTAGAATAACTAAACCTAATTTGCCGACACCACTGATGCTGGCTTCCCCAGAGACAAGCGGAATATTATAGAACAAAGTAGAACACACAGAACTACCCACATCTAATATGTCCAGCTTGTCTCTGGTGTGGATAGCAATATTTGTCTCGGCACGTAACGTTCAGGTATGTTTCGCCTGGCTACGGTAGATTTGGTTAGGTTAGGACTGGATAGTTTTGACTTTTGCGCTATACACTGCTATTCGGTGGATTTCTGCAATCTACATTGCTCTAGTATATTCTGCTTGGATCTGGGGAGGCCAGCAACAGTTCTCTCGCAACGTTAGCTTGAGTCAGATCAGGTTTGGTTATGATAGGTTTGTTTGGGTTAGGTTAGGATAACTTCGACTTTTACACTGTGCACCGTCAATCTATGGATTTCTGCGACCTACCCCCCTCTAGTATTTTCTCCATGCCTCTTCAGAAGCCAGCAATAATGGCCGCGGCACATTATGTGCAGCTACGTTACGTTCGATCGGTTTAGGCTCTCTTGCGTTAGGCTATGGTAGCCTTGACTTTTCCGCTATACACTGCTATTCTATTTGTTTCTGCTCTCTGCTCTTCCCTAATATGATCTTCTTCGCACCAGTGAAGTGTTTCTCTCTCTGCTCTTCCCTAATATGATCTCCTTCGCACCAGTGAGGCCAGAAATACTGGTCGCGGCACGTTAGGTTGTGTTATATTACGTTTGGTCGTGGTAGGTTAGGATACGTATGGTTAGGATAGACTTGACTTTTGTGCTATACACTGCTTTCTGGTTGATTACTACCCTCTACACTGAACTACTATTCTCTGCTCGACTCAGAGGAAGCCAGTAATTATGGTCCAGGCATGTTAGTCACATTTGTGCTACGTTCGGTTATGTTATGTTTGGTTAGGGTAGGAGAGGACAGCAATGACTTTTGCTTTATATACTGCGATTCGGTGGACGTGTCCGCTATACTGTACTCTAATATCCTCTGCTTGGCTTTGGGGATGCCAGAGATAGCGGGCTCGGCCCGATAGGTTGAGTTGGGTTACGTTTGGTCAGGTTAGGTTATGTTAGTGTAGTGGAGGATAGCTTTGACCTCTGCGCTGTACAAGGCGATTGGGAAGATTTCTGCGCGCTTCTGTACGCTAATATGCTCTGCTTAGCACTGCGGAGGCCAGCGATAGTGGCCGCGGCACGTTATGTTGAGCTACGATACGTTTGGTTATGGTACCTCTGGTTACGTTATGAAAGGATACATCTGACTTTTGTTCTATATACTGCTATGAGGTGAATATCTGCGCTCTACAGTGCTATAATATGCTCTGCTTGGCTCTGCGGATGGCAGCAGTAATGGCCGCGGCGCGTTAAGTTTTGTTAGGTTGCGATTGGTTAGGTTATGTTTGTATGGGTTAGGTCTGGATAGCTTCGACTTACTTGGCGTAGACTGTTATTCGGTGGATTTCTGCGCTCTCCTTTGCTCTACTTTACTCTGCTCGACTATGCGGAGGCCAGCAGTAGTGGCCGCTGCACGTTAGGTTGTGTTATGTATAGGCTATGTTACGATTGGCTAGGTTAGGAGAGGTTAGCCTTGTCCTTTGAGCTGTACTCAGCTATACGGCGGCTTTCTGCGCTCCACTGTGATCTGATATGTTCTGCTCGGCTCCGGGGAAGCCAGCGATTGTGGTCCCGGCTAGTAGGGTTGTGATTGGATTCGTTAGGTTATGTGGTGCTAGGTTGGGTTAGGATTGGATATGTTCGACATGTCTGCTATATACCGCTATGCAATGGATTTCTGCGCTCCACCATCCAGTACAATGCTCTGATTGGCTTTTGGGCGCCGGCAATACCGGCAGCGGCTTTTTATGTTGAGTCAGGATCCATTTGGATGAGTTATACTTGTTTGGGTTAGGCTTGGATAGATTTGACTGCTCTGCAATACACTGCTGTTCCAGGGATTTCTGCGATCTACACTCCTCTATTACACTCTGCATGGCTCTGTGGAGGACAGCAATAGACGTCGCGTGATGCTAGGTTCGGTTAGATTACTTTTGCTTAGGTTCGGTTAGCTTGGGTCAGGTTATGATAGCTCCGACTTTTCCGCTGTACACTGCCATTATGTGGGTTTCTGCGCTGTGCTGTCCTCAAATATGTTCCGCTTGACTATGTGGAGGTAAGCAACACTGGTCACGGCAGGTTATGTTGAGTTAGATTACGTTTGGCTAGGTTAGCTTTGGAGGGATTAGGTTGTGGTAGAATGGACTTTTGTGGTATACGTTGTTATTCTGTGCATTTATTCGCTCTGCTGTGCTCTAATATCCTCTGCTTGGCTCTGAGGAGGCCAGAAATAGCGGTTTCCGTGCTTTAGGTTGAGTTAGGTTACGTTCGGTTATGTTACGCTTGGTTAGGTTAGGAGTGGATAGATCTGACTTTTGTGCCATACACTGCTATTCGGAGGACTTCTGCGCTCTAATGTGCCCTACTGTATTCTGTTTGGCCCTGCGTCGTACAGCAATAGTGGTCTCGTCTCTATATGTCGAGTTAGGCTTTGTTTGTTTAAGATTTTTTGCATGGGTTAGGTGTGGATAACTTCGACTTTTCTGCTATACACAGCGATTGTATGGATTTCTGCTCCCTACCCTCCTGTAATATGTTCCGCTTGTCTCAAGGGAGGCGAGCAGTAATGGTCGCCTCACGTTGGGTTAAGTTTTGTTAAGTTTGGTTACATTACGATCGGATAGGTTAGGAAGCTCTAGCCTCGTCTTATGCGCTATACACTGATGTTCGAAGGACATCTGTACCCTACAGTACACTAGTATGTTCAGCTCGTTCCAGAGTGTCAGGATATCCTCGGCGTTTTTGATTTTCACTGCATTGCGGCTGATTTCTGCACTCTACCCTGCACTAGTACGTTCTGCTTGTCCCGGTGTGGTCCAGCATTAGTGGCGTCGCGACGTTACATTGCGTTTCGCTACGTTTTGTTAGGCTATGTTAGGTCAGGTTAGGTTATGGCACCTTCGACTTCTGTGCTTTGCCCTGTAATGCGGCGAACTTCAGCGCTCCACTGTGCTCTGGTATATTCTGATTGGCCCTGGGAGGTCAGCAGTCGAGGTATAGGTCCGTTAGGTGTAGTCGGTTTGCGTTTCGCTATGTCATGTGTCGCTAGGTTAGGCGGGGAAAACTTTGATTTTCGTGCCGTACACTGCCATCCGGTGGATTTCTGCGCTCTGATGTGCTTTAGTATATTCTACTTGCATATAGGGCGGCCAGCGATAGTGGTCTAGGCCCTATAGTTTGAGATAGGAAACGTTTCGGAATACTACGCTAGCTTAGGTTAAGCTAGGTAGCTTCCACTTTTTTGCTGTACGCTGCGATTCTATGGATCTCTGCTCCCTGCTTCCGTCTAATATGCCCTGCTTGACCCTGTGGAAGCCAGAAATATTCGTCGCGTCACGTTAGGTACAGTTAGATTACGTTTGGTGAGGTTAGGTTAAGTTATGTTAAGTTAGTGTAGCCTTGACTCTTGTACTCAACACAGATACTCTATGGATTTCTGTGCTCTACAGTGCTCTATCATATTCCGGTCGTCCCTTGCGACGCCAGGAGTAGTGCCCTCGGTACGTTAAGTTCAGATATTTTCGTTTGTCTTGGTCATTTATGGCTAGGTTTAGTTAGGATAGCTTTGACTTTTGAGCTATACACAGCTGTTCGGCCTATTCCAGCGTTCTACATTGCTCTGCCATACTCTGCCTGACTCTCATGAGGCCACCATTTGCGGTCGTGGCACATCATTTTGGGTTACGTTACGAACGCTTATGTTACGTTCGGATATGTTACGAAAGGATAGCTTTGACTTTTGTTCAATACGCAGATACTCGGTGGCTTTCTGCGAGCTACTGTGCTCTGGTATATTCTGCTTGCCTCTGGGGAGTCCAGCAATAGAGGTCTCGGCACGTTAGGTTAAGTTATGTTGCGTTCTGTTATACTACGTTTGGATAGGGTAGGACAGGGTAGCTTTGACTCTTATGCTATTCAATGCCGTTCGGCGTACTTCTACGATCTACGTGGCTCTACTGCTCCCTGCCCGACTCTGAGGAGGCCAGCAACAGCGGCCTCGTCCCGTTAGGTTGAGTTACTTTACGTACGGTTTCGTTATGTTAGTTTGCGTTAGGATTAGATAGATATGACTTTCGTGGTAGACGCAGTTATTCGGTGGACTTTTACGCTGCACTGTACTCTAGTGCATTCTGCTTGGCTCTTGGGAAGCCAGTAATAGGGGTCTCGGCACGATAGGTTGAGACTGTATACGATCGGATGTGTTGCTTTAACTACGGTTTAGTCTAGATGTCATGGACTTCTCTGCTGTACACTGAAATTTTATGGATTTCCGCTATCTACTCTCCTCTAGTATGCCCTGCTTGGCTCTGGGGATGCCAGGAGTATTGGTCTCCTTACACTATGTTGAGTTACACTACGTTTGGGTAGGTTTGGTTGGAACAAGTTAGTTTATGGTATCTTCTTCTTTTGCGTCCTGCACTGATACTCGGTGAACTTCTGCTTTCAACTGTGCTGTAGTAAATCCTGCTTGGCCCAGGGGAGGCCAAATATAGTGGCCTCGGCACGTTAGGTTGAGTTCAGCTGCGTTTGCTTATGTTACGTTTGGTTAGGTTAGGATAGAATCGCTTGGACTTTTGAGCCGTACGCTGTTAGTCGGTGGAGATCAGCGCTCAACTGTGCTCTAATATGTTCTGCTAGGCTCTGTTCCGGCCAGTAATGGTCGCCACGGCACGTCAGTTTGTGTTACGTTGCGGATCGTTGGGTTACGCTAGGGCGGTTTGGTTAGGGTTTATTTGACTTTCATGCAGTACATTGCTCTACTATACCCTGCTCGACTCTGGGGAGGCGAGCAATAGTGTCCGAGGCAAGTCAGGTTGAGTTGGGTTAAGTTTGGTAGGTTTAGGTTTGTGTAAGCTTAGTTAGGGTAGCTCTGACTTTCGTGCTATACACAGATTTTCGGTGGATTTTTGTGATCTACTGTGCTCTACAACATTCTGCCTAGCTCTGGGGAGGCCAGGAGCAGTGTTCGCTGAAGGTAATGTGCTATCCTACGTACGTTTAGGTCAGGCCATTTCAGGTTGCGTTAGGGTTTCTTCGACTTTTGTGCTGTACACTGCCCTTCGGCGGATTTCTACGCTCTACTCTGCACAAGTATACTATGCTTGTTTCTGGGAAGCCAGCAAATGTGGTCCCGTCAAGTTGGCTTGAGCTATGTTACGTTTGGTTACGTTACGTTTGGCTAGGT
>NW_016954967.1:25207-26930 GCF_001483705.2 Eufriesea mexicana
GTTTCGTTTGGCTAGGTTAGGATAGGCTAACATGACTTTTGTGCTTTACACTGCTATTCATTGAGCTTCTGTGATCTACTGCGCTGTACTGCATTCCGCTTGTCTCTGCGTAGGCCGGGAGCAGTGGTCGCGGCACGTGGTAATGGTTTATCCTACGTTCGGTTAAGTTAGGTTAGTACGTTTGGGTTACAATATCTGCGACCTTTGTGCTGTTCACTGCAATGCGGTGGATTTCTGCGCTCTACTGTACCCTATTTCTTTCTGATATTCTCTATGGATGTCAGCAATAGTGGTCTGGCCATGCTAGGTTGAGTAAGGATACGGTTGGTTGTGTTGCGTTTGGCTAGGTTAGAATAGGCTACTATGACCTGTGCGCCATTCACTGCTATTCGGTAGATTTCTGGGTTCTAGTGTGATCTAATGTGCACTGCCTTGCTCTGGGGATGCCAGCCATGCCTCGCCACGTTCTGTTTACATACACTACGTTTGGGTAGTTAAGATGAGGTCGGATTATGTCATATTATGTTAGACTCTTGCGCTATACGCTGCAATGCGGTGGATTTCTGCCCTCTTCTGTACTACAGTGCAATGTGCTTGGCTCTGAGGGTCCCTGCAGCAGTGATCGCGGCACGTTATGTTCAGTTATGCTACGTCTAGTTGTGCTAGGGTGGGCCATGTTCGGCTAGGCTATCCTCGAATTTTGTAACATCCACTGCTATTCAGCGGATTTCTGCGTTCCGCATTGCACTGCTAACCACTGCTATACTCTGTTCGACTCTGGGGATGCGAGCGATACTGGTCGCGGCACGATAGTTTTTGTTGGGTTGCGCATTGTTTGGTTAGGTTGGGTTAAGTTTGGTTAGGATAGCTATGACTTTCGTACTATACACTCCTATTAGGTGTATTCCTGTCATCTGCTGCGCACTAACACATTCTGCTTGCCTACTGGGAGGCCAGGCGCAGTGGCCGCGTTAAGTTATGTTGAGATCTGCTACGTTCGGTTGGGTTTGGTTAGGTCAGGTTAGGCTAGAATATCTTCGACCTTTGTGCCATTCGCCACAGTGCGGAGGATTTCTGCGCACGACTGCACACTAGTACATTCGGCTTGTCTCTGTGGAGGCCTGCGATAGTGGTCTCATCCTGTTATGTTGAGTTAGGTTACGTTTGGCCATGTTAGGCTAGGCTACACAGACCTTTGCTCTATACACTGCTATTAGGTGAATTTCTGCGCATACATGCGCTCTAATATGCTCTGCTTGGCTCTGCGAATGCCACCAATAGCGGTCGCGGCACGTTATGCTCGGCTATGCTGCGTACGCTTATGTTTGGCCATGCAAGGTTAGGTGACTATATCCTCGACTTATGTGTTATACACTGCATTTCGGTGGATTTCTGCGCTGTACATTGCCATACTATACTCTGCGCGGCTCTGTGGAGGCGAGCAATAGCGTCTGCTGCACGCTAGCTTCAGTTAGGTTACGTTTGGTAAGGTTAGGTTAGGTTAAGCTTGGTCAGGAAATCTTTGACTTTCGTTGTATACACTGTTATTCCGAGGATTTCTGCTCTCGACGCTGCTCTACTATATTCTGCTTGGCCCTCTAGTCGCGGCCAACAGTTCACGTTATGTTCAGTTAGGCTACGATAGATTAGGTTACGTTACGTTACGTTTGGTTAGGATGGCTTCGACTTTCGTGCTGTACGCTATTATCCGGCGGTTTCCTGC
>NW_016954968.1:0-1779 GCF_001483705.2 Eufriesea mexicana
GTTAGGCTACGTTTGGTTATGTTGCGTCGGTCTGCGTTAGGTCTGTGTGGCTATTACTTTTCTGATGTACACTGAGGTTCTATGGACTTCAGCGATCTACTCTCCCTTAGTGTGTTCTGCTTGGCCCTTGGGAAGTCTGCTACAGTGGTCGCGTTACGTTACATTTAGATAGGCTACGCTTTGTTATGTAACGTTTGGTCAGGTTGAGAAGGGATAGCTTCTACTTTAGTGCTATAGTCTGCTATACTGTGGACTACTGCGAAATACAGTGCTCTAATGCATTCAGCTAGGATCTGACAAGGCCAGCAAGGGTGGACACGGCACATTATGAAGGGTCAGGCTACGTTCGGTTACGTTGGGTTAGGCTAAGTTTGATCAGGTTGACTTTAACTTTTGCGCTGCACACCGCTATTAAGTGGGTATCTGTGCTCTAACGTGCTCTGGTATGTCCTGCTCGGGTCTGGGGAAGCCAGCAATAGATGTCTCAGCAAGTTAGGTTGAGTTAGGCTATGTTTGGCTGTGTCCTGTTGGTTTGGGTTATGTTTTGATATCTTAGACTTTTCAGATGTACATTGCGATTCTATGGATTTCTGCGTTTCACTCTCCACTAATGTGTTCTGCGTTACTCTGGAATGGCCAGCAACAGCGGTCGCGGCGCGTTGCTTTGAGTTAGTTTGCCCTTGGCTATGTAACCATTGGCTAGGTTAGGAGAGGATATCTTTGACTTTGTTTCCATTGCCAGCCATTAGTTTGATTCCTGCGCCATACAGTGATCTTATGCTTTCAGCTTGGCTCTGGGAATGCCAGCAGTAGTGGCATCTGCACGTGACGATGTGTCAGGTTACCTCCGTTTAGTTTGGGTTAGGACCTGTTTGGTCGGGGTAGCTTTAACTTTTGTGCTGTACACTGCTACTTCGTAGATTTCCGCGCTCTGATGTGCTCTATGACCTGCTTGGCTCTGGGGATGGCAACAATAACGGTCTCGGAGCGCAAGGTTGATTTACGATATGTTTGGTTATGTCCTGTTGGTTTGGGTTGGGCTTGGGTAGCTTCGACTTTTCTGATACACACTGCAATTCCATGGTTTCTGCGTTCTACTCTCTACTTGTGTGTTCCGCTTGATTCTGTGGAGAACAAGTGGCCCTGGAACGTTAGGTTGAGTTGTGTTACGTTTGGTTATGTTAATGTTGGTTATGTTAGGAGAAGTGGGCGTCGAGTTAATAGGAGCATTCTGCTATTAGGTGGATTTCAGCTCCGTAGAGTGCTGTAATATTTTCGGCTTGCCTTTGGGAAGGCCAGTAATAGAGGTCTCGTCTCGTTAAATTGATTCCTGCGCGATACAGTGATCTTATGCTTTCAGCTTGGCTCTGGGAATGCCAGCAGTAGTGGCATCTGCACGTGACGATGTGTCAGGTTACCTCCGTTTAGTTTGGGTTAGGACCTGTTTGGTCGGGGTAGCTTTAACTTTTGTGCTGTACACTGCTACTTCGTAGATTTCCGCGCTCTGATGTGCTCTATGACCTGCTTGGCTCTGGGGATGGCAACAATAACGGTCTCGGAGCGCAAGGTTGATTTACGATATGTTTGGTTATGTCCTGTTGGTTTGGGTTGGGCTTGGGTAGCTTCGACTTTTCTGATACACACTGCAATTCCATGGTTTCTGCGTTCTACTCTCTACTTGACGTATTCTGTTTGGCTGTTGGGAGCCCGGCAGCTGTGATCGTGGTACACTCTGTTGAGTTACGCTACGTTTGGTTCGGTTAGGTTAGGTCACGTTAT
>NW_016954969.1:0-549 GCF_001483705.2 Eufriesea mexicana
TCTATTCAAAATCTATAACCTGTTATAGCTTGGTGAACAGGTCGCCTAACGCCTGCAACCAATTGCAAGTAGAGCCGCCTACTTGCCAGAGAATAAGTCTATTCAAAATCTATAACCTTCTACAGCTGGGTGAGTAGATCGCCTAACGCCATCAATCCTATGGCAAATACAGCCATCTACTTGCCAGAGAATGAGTCCATTCAAAATCTATGAGCAGTCACAGCTTGGCGAATATATCACCTACCGCCGTCAATCCGATGGCAAATACAGCCATCTACTTGCCAGAGAATGAGTCTATTCAAAATCTATAAGCTGTCACCGCTTGACGATTAGATTGCCTAACGCCTTCAATACACTGGCAAGTACAGCCATCTACTTGCCAGAGAATTGGTCTCTTCAAAATCTATAACTTGTTATAGCTTGGTGAGTAGATCGATCGCCTTCAACCCAACGGCAAGTAAAGCCATCTACTTGCCAGAGAATAGCTCTGTTCAAAATATATAACCTGTTATAGCTTGGTGCGTAGATGCCCTAACGCCTTGAATCCAA
>NW_016954970.1:0-245 GCF_001483705.2 Eufriesea mexicana
GAAAGTTAGCTCACCACGATATTAGTCGAAAATGTCAATAAAATTGTATTTTCTAGACAGATTGTATAGCATTGCAACGGCTAAAGCACGCCAGTAGTATCTTTCCTCCTTATATATGCAAGAAAGTTAGGTCACCACGATATTAGTCGAAAATGTCAATGAAGTTGAATTTTCCAGCCAGATTCTATAGCATTTCAATGGTTATAGCACGCCAGTAGCGTCTTTCCTCCTTACATATGCAAGAA
>NW_016954970.1:313-528 GCF_001483705.2 Eufriesea mexicana
CAGCCAGATTTTATAGCATTTCAATGGCTATAGCACGCCAATAGAATCTTCCCTCCTTATTTATGCATGAAAGTTAGGTCACCACGTTATTAGCTGAAAACGTCAATAAAATTGAATTTTCCAGACAGATTTTATATCATCGCAAGGACTACAGCACGCCAAGAGGATATTTCTTCCTTATTTATGCAAGAAAGTTAGCTCACCACGATATTAGT
>NW_016954971.1:0-274 GCF_001483705.2 Eufriesea mexicana
GATGGATAGATGTATGGATCTATGGATGTATGGATGGGTGCTAGTATGGATGGATGGAAGTATTGTTCGATGAATGTGTGAATGGCTGGATGTATGGATGGATGGATGTATGGAAAAATGGATGTATGGAGGGATGTATGTATGGATGAATGGTTTTGTGGATGGTTGGATGTATGGATGGATTGAGGTATGGACGGACGGATGTACGTACGTATGAATGTATGGATGTATATATGTAGGGATGTTTGGATTTATGGGTGTATGGATGTGTGGA
>NW_016954972.1:0-891 GCF_001483705.2 Eufriesea mexicana
GAGAATATTACTATCCAAAATCTACAATCTGTTATTGCTTATTGAATAGGTCGCCCATCGCCTACAATCTAATGGCAAGCACAGACTTCTGCTTGCTAGAAAATACGTCTATTCAAAGTCTATAGCCTGCTGTAGTTCGGTGAATACAACGAATAACGCCTTCAATCCAATGCCAAGTACAGCCTTGTACTTGCCAGAGAATAGGTCTATTCAAAATATATAACCTGCTATATCATGGTAAATAGAACGCCTAACGCCTTCAATCCAATGGTAAGTACAGCCGTCTACTTGCCAGAGAATAGGTCTATTAAAAATATATAACCTGCTATAAACCGCCTAAATCCTTCATTCCAATGGCAAGTACAGCCATCTACTTGCCAGAGAATAAGTCTAATCAAAACTTATAAGCTGCCATAGCTTGGTGATTAGATCGCCTATCGCAAGCAAACTAATGGCAGGTACCGCCAGATACTTGCCAGGGAAAAAGTATAATCAAAATCAATAATCTGTTATAGCTTGATGAATAGATCGGTTAACGCCTTCAATCCAATCTCAAGTAATGCCATCTACTTGCATGGGAATAGGTCTATTCAAAATCTATAACCTGTTGTAGCATGGTGAATAGATCGCCTAACGCCTTCAATCCAGTGGCAAGTACAGCCGTCTACTTGCCAAAGAATATGCCTATCCAAGTTCTATAATCTGTTAAACCTTGGTGAATACGTCGTGTAACGCCTTCAATCCAATGGCAAATACAGCAATCTACTTGCCAGAGGATAGGTCTATTCAAAATCTATATTCTGTTATAGCTTATTGAGTACGACGCGCAACGCATTCAATCCAATGGCAAGTACAGCCGTCTACTTGCCAGAGAATAGGTCTATTCAAAAT
>NW_016954973.1:0-512 GCF_001483705.2 Eufriesea mexicana
ATCCCGGTATTACAGCTGTTAAATAACTTTGTTCACTGCAAGCGTAAATTGTAAAAGGCAATTTCAGGATAATCAATTTATACCACTGTCGTAGCGTGAGATATTTACAATTGTCAGTGTGGTGCTTCGTATGTCCACCAACAAAGTACTGTTACCCTTGGATTACCCTACTCTATGATAATTTATATTCTATAACAACTATAGAATGACAAAATACGTATCCTTTATACTCCGCGGCACTAACAGTTGAAAACACCATATTGAGTACAACCACCATCACAGAAATGTAGCTGTTGGATACATTTGCTCACTGAGAGTATAAATTCTAAAGCAACTCTGGAATAACGTATGTATAGTACGGTTATGGTAAGTGACGTTTACCATTGGCATTACGGTAACTAGTACATCTACCAACAAACCGTTGCTTTCGGATAAATCTGTTCACTGATGATAAATATTCTGCAACATTTCTAAAACGATAAATGCAAATACATTATCCCTGTAGCTACTGC
>NW_016954974.1:0-1196 GCF_001483705.2 Eufriesea mexicana
GCATGTACGAATGTATGGTTGTACGGATGCATGGATGTATGGACGTGTGTGTGGATGAATGGACGGGAGTATGGTCGGAATAACGGATGTGTGTGTGGATGTATGCATGGATGTATGTATGGATGTTTGTATGGATGTATGTATGAACGTATGTAAGAATGTATGTATGGATGTATGTATCAATGAATGTATGCGTGTATGTATGGATGTGTGTGTTAATGTGTGTATGGATGCATGGGTGTGTGGACGGACGGGTGTATGGGAGTATGGATGTATGCATGTATGCATTTATGGATTTTTGTATGTATGGATGTATGTATGTATGAATGTATGGAAGTAAGATTGAATGCATGCATGCATGTGTGTATGTATGGATTTATGGGTGTATGGATGTATGGATGGATGGATGAATGGATTGTTGTATGGATGTATGGATGGATAGATGGATGGACTGGAGGATTGGTGTATGGATGGGTGGATGTATGGATCGATGGATGTATGGATTGGTGGACGCATGGATGGATAGGTGTATGGATGTATAGATGGCATGATGTGTGTATGGATGTATGGATGGATGTATGGACCGACATGTGTATGGATGTATGGATGCGTGTATGGAAGGTCGTATGTAGGGATGCATGTATGGAAGGATGCATGGACGTATGTATGGATGTTTGTATGGATGAATGTGTGCATGTATGCATGGATGTATGTATGGATGCTTTTATGGATGTAAGTATGGGTGTATGTATGGATGTATGTATTGATGTATGTATGAATGTCTGGATGGATGGATGGATTGTTGGGTTGATGTATGGATGGATGGATGTATGGATAGATCGATGTCTGGATCGGTGCATGTATGGATGGATGGATGTATGGACGGATGGTTGTATGGATGGATGGATGTATGGAAGTATGGATGTATGTATGGATGGATGGCTATATGGATGGCTGGAAGTGTGGATGGATTGTCGTACGGATAGGCGAATGTAATATGTATGCATCTATATATGTATGGATATATGGATGGATGGATGTATGGGTGTATGGATGGATGGATGTATGGGTGGATGGATGGATGGATTGATGTATGGATGTACGGATGGATATATGTATGGATGTATGGATGTATGGATCTATGGATGTGTGTATGGATGAATGGCTAGGAGGATGGACGGAAGAATGAATGAATG
>NW_016954975.1:0-300 GCF_001483705.2 Eufriesea mexicana
CATACATCTATGCATGCATACATCCATCCATCCATAGATTCATACATCCACACAACCATACATATATAAATCGATACGTACGTACATATATACATCCATACATTCATACATACGTACATCCGTCCACCCATACCTCAATCCATCCATACATTCATCCATCCACATCACCTTTCATCCATACATACATCCATCCATACATCCTACTTTCCATACATCTATCTATCCATACATCCATCCATCCATACATTCATACATCCACACGTCCATAAATCCATCCATCCATACATCCATAGATCTATC
>NW_016954975.1:401-692 GCF_001483705.2 Eufriesea mexicana
AATTCGTACATCCATACGTCCATACATCCATACATCCATTCATCCATACATGCATACATCCATACATACTTACATCCACACATCCATGCATACCCCCATACACTAATCCATACATACATCCATAGATTCATCCGTAAATGAATCCGTACACACATCCATGCATGCATCTATCCATACATCCATCCATACATTCATCCATACAAGTACCCATACATACATCCATTCTTGCGCCCATTCACCCATCCATTCGTCGACCCACACAACCACACATCCATGCCTCCGTACATCCAT
>NW_016954976.1:0-618 GCF_001483705.2 Eufriesea mexicana
GCTTCCACTTTCGTGCTATACACTATTTTTCGGCGTGTTCCCTTGATACACTGGGCCCTACTGCATTCTGCTTGGCTCTGGAGAGTCCCGCGGCACTGGTCGTGGCACGCTCTGTTGAGACACGCTGCATTTGGTTTGGTTAGGTTACGACAGATTATGTCGGGTTATGTTTGACTTTTACGCTATACACTGGAATGCGCTGGGTTTCTGCGCTCTGTTGTGCTCTAGTGTATTCTGCTTTGCTCTCGCTAGGTCAGCAATGGCAGTATCGGCACGGTAGGTTAAGCTATGTAATGTTTGGTTACGCAACGTTTGTTTAGGTTATAACAGGATGGCATTTACTTTTGTGCTATACACTGCTGGCCGGTGGATTTTTGCGCTCTGCTGTGCTCTAATATGTTCCCCTTGCCTCTGTGTAGGCCAGCGAAGGTGGACTAGCTTTAGTTTGAGCTGTGCTATGTTCGTTTGTGTTATGGAAGTTAGGATATGATAGTCCATACTTTCGTGCCATACCTTCCTATCATCCGAATTCTGCGCCCTACTGCGTTATATTAATGCTGCTTGGCCTTTCGATGACATCAATACAAGTCTTTGCACGATAGGTTTAGTCAGCCTACG
>NW_016954977.1:0-669 GCF_001483705.2 Eufriesea mexicana
TCACGTTATGTTGGGTTAGGCTATGTTTGGATATGTTCTGCTTGCTTGGATGTGGTTTGGGTACCTCTGACTCTTCAAATATAAACTGCGATCTTGTGGATTTCGGCGTCCTACTCCCCACTATTGTGTTCTTCTTGGCTCCAGTGGTGACAGTAACAGTTCTCGCGGCACGCAAGGTTGAGCAATGTTACGTTTGGATATGTTACGGTTGGTTTGGTATGGAAAAGATAGCTTTGGCTTTAGAGCTACAGTCTGCTACCAGGTGGACTACTGCGCCCTACAGTGCTCAAATATCTTCAGCTTACCACAGGCAAGGCCAGCAGCAGTGGCCTCCGACTTCAGCTTACCACAGGCTAGGCCAGCAGCAGTGGCCTCCGCTCGTTATGTTGATTCAGATTATGTTCGGTTAGGGTGGGTTACGCTTTGTTTGGTCATGCTAGAATTATCTTTTGCGCTGTACTCCGCTGTTCGGCGGATCTTTGCCCTCTACTGTGCCCTGGTACGTCCAGCTTGGCTCTAGGGAGGAAGCGGCTGCCGTCTCGGCCCGTTGGGATGGGTCAGACTATGTGTGCTTATGTTCTGTTGGTTTGGGTTAAGCTTGGGTAGCTTCGACTTTTCTGATAAACACTGCTATTGTATGGATTTCTGAGATCCACCCTCCACCAACGT
>NW_016954978.1:0-264 GCF_001483705.2 Eufriesea mexicana
TGGCGTGGGTATAGCCATTGCAATGGTATAGAATATGGCTGGAAGGTTCAGTTTTATTGACACTTTCGTCTGATATCGTGGTGAGCTAGCTTTCTTGCAATAACAAGGAGGAAGATTTCTATTGGCGTGCTATTGCCATTGCAATGCTATAGAATCTGGATGGAAAATTCATTTTTTTGACATTTTCGACAAATATAGTGGTGAGCCGACTTTCCTGCTCAAATAAGGACGTAACATACTATTGGCGTGCTATAGCCATTGCAA
>NW_016954979.1:0-973 GCF_001483705.2 Eufriesea mexicana
ATACTAGAGAAGAGCAGGGCGCAGAAATCCACTGCATTGCAGTGTATAGCGCAAAGTGGAATACCCTCCGACCTAAAGTGACCTTACCTATAACCCATCCAAAGGAAGCGTAACTAATCATGACGTGTCGAGACCGATATTGCTGGCCTCCCAGGAGCCAAGCATAGCACATTATGGCACTTTTGGGCCCAGGCATCCACCTAACAGCAGGCTATGGCCCTAAAGCCAAAGCTATCCCCTCCTAACCTAACCAATCGTAACATAACCAAAGTAACCAGACACAACCCAACGTGCCGCGAGCACTATTTCTGGCCCCCTCAGAGCCAAGCAGGACGCGTTAGTGGTGCATCGAACTCAGAAGGCCATGGAATCGCGCTGTGCATCAGAAAAGTCATAACTCCCCATACCAACAGAACATAAGCAAACAATGCCTAACTCAAACTAACGTGCCGAGGCCGCTATTGCTGCCCAACACAGAGACAATCAGGACATACTAAAGCACAGTAGATTGCAGAGTTCCTCCAAATAGCAGTTCACAGCAAAAAATTAAAGCAGCCCTAACCAAACTTAGACTAACCCAACCTAGCCGAACGTAACGTGACTAGACGTTACATGCCGAGACCACCGTTGCTGTCCTTCGCAGAGCCAAGGTCAAAATACTAGAGCACTGTAGAGCGCAGAAAACCACCAAAAAGCAGACTATAGCACTAAGGTCAAAGCTGCCCAATCCAAACCCGACCAATCGTAAAATACACAAACGTAATCTAACACAAACTAACGTGCCGCGACAACTATTGCTAGCCTCCCTAGAGCCAAGCAGAATACGTTAGTGGAGTGTAGGTCGCAGAAATCCGTAAAATAGCAGTGTATATCGGGAAAGTGGTATCTACCCAAACAAAACACAAAAAAACACAACTTAGTCGAACATAACCTAATTCAACATAACCTGCCGAAGCCGCTATTGCTGCCCCCC
>NW_016954980.1:0-1243 GCF_001483705.2 Eufriesea mexicana
CTGGGCAGGCCAGCATCAGTGGCATTGGCACGTTACGTAGGGCCAGGCTACTTATGGTTCGGATAGGTCAGGTCAGGCTAGGTTACAATACCTCTGACTTCTGTGCTTTACACAGCATTGCGGCGGATTTCTGCGCTCTACTGCACCCAAGTATATTCTGCTTGGTTCTGTGGAAGCCGGTAATAGTAGTGTCGCCGTGGTAGGTTGATATACGCTACGATTGGTCAGGATACGTTAGCTATGTTTAGGTTTGGATGGCTTCGACTTTTCTGCTATGAACTGAGATTCTATGGGTTTCTGCACTCTACTCCCCTATAATATACTCTGTCTGGCTCTTTGGAGGCCAGCAATACTGGTCTCGGAACGCTGGGCCTTTCTATGCTACGCTTGGTTATGTTTGGTTAGGTCATGATATGTTAGGACGTACATGACTGTTATGCTATACGCTGCTATTTGGTGGCCCTCTGCGATATACTGTGCTCTAGTATATGCTGCTTGGCTCTGGGGGGGGGGGGCAGCAATAGTGGTCTCGGCACGTTAGGCTGTGTTAGGTTGCGTTCGCTCCCGTCAAATTTGTCCTTGTTAGGATGGGGTAGCTTTGACTTCCGTGCTATACACTCTTATACGGTCGGTTTCTGCGCTCCACTGTGCCCTAATATGCTCTGCTAGGCTCTGGAAGGCCAGCAATAGTGGCCTCGGCGCTTTAGTTTTGGATATGTTAAGTTTGGCCTGACTAAGTTAGGTTAGGTTTGGTTAATGTGGCAGTGACTTCGGCGCTACTCACTGCCATTCGTTACGTACCTGCGCCCTGTATTGCTCTACTAGCCTCTGCTTGTCTGTTGCGTGGCCAGCAATAGTGTTCCTGGCACATTTGCCTGAGTTAGGTAACGTTTGGTTAGATTAGGTTTAGCTAAGTTTGGTTGGTATGGCTTCGCCTTTGTGCTTTGCACTGCTGCTCGGTCGATACCTGCGCCTCGCACTGCTCTACTAGCATCTGCTCGTCCCTGGGGTGGCCACTAATAGCGGTAGTGGCACGTTTGGCTGAGTTACGTTACGTGCGGTTATGTTAGGTTAGGTTAGGTTTGGTAAGGATGGCATTGACTTTTGTGCCATATGCCGCTATTCGGTGGATTTCTGCGCTCTACTGTGCTCTAATTTCCTCTGCTTATGCCTGGGGAGTACAGCAATGGTGGTCTCGGCACGTTAGGTTGTGCTAGGCAGCGTTTCGTTAGGTTCCGTTTGG
>NW_016954981.1:0-242 GCF_001483705.2 Eufriesea mexicana
TTTAGACATTTGTGCTATACACTGCTATTCCGTAGGTTCCTGTGATCTGCAGTGCTCTGTTGTGTTCTGCTTGTCTCCGGGATACCAGCAGCAGTGTTCGTCGCACACTCTGTTGTGCGACTATACATTTCGTTTGGTTAGGTTAGGTCTGGTTATGTTAGAATATATTCGCCTTTTCTGCTGACCACTGCAATGCGGTGGCTTCTGCGCTCTGCTGTGCTCTAGTGTATTCTGCTTGTCTC
>NW_016954982.1:0-252 GCF_001483705.2 Eufriesea mexicana
CTAGTCTAATATCGTGATGAGATAATTTTGTTGCATAAATAAGGTGGAAAGATTCTATTGGCACGTAATAGCCATTATAATGCTATAGAATATGACGGGAAAATTCAATTTTATTGACATTTTCGACTAATACCGTGGTGAGATAATTTTGTTTCATCAATAAGGAGGGAAGATTCTATTGGCATGCTGTAGCCATTGCATTGTAATAGAATCAGACTTGGAAATTCAATTTTATTGACATTTTCGACTAAT
>NW_016954982.1:296-497 GCF_001483705.2 Eufriesea mexicana
GAGGAAAGATACCATTGGCATGCTATAGGCATTGCAATGCTATAGAAACTGACAGAATAATTCAATTTTATTGACATTTTCTACTAATATCGTTGTGAGCTATATTTGTTGCATATTTAAGGAGGAAAGACGCTGTTGGCATTCTATAGCCATTGGAAACCTATAGAAACTGACTGGAAAATTCAATTTTATCTACATTTT
>NW_016954983.1:0-263 GCF_001483705.2 Eufriesea mexicana
AGAGTGTAGCACTGATTTTTCTGCTATTTACTGCTCTTCGGTGCACTTTTGCGCTATGCTGACAACTAATATGCTCTGCTTGTCCCCGGGGAGATCAGCGATAGTTGCCTGGGCAAGCTAGGTTGTGTTAGGCTACGTTTGATTATGCTAGGCATGTTTTGGTTATGCCTGGATGGCTTTCACTTTCTTGGCATAGCCTGTTATTCGGGGGATTCCTGCGCTCTGCTGTGCTGTACTATGCCCTGCTTGACTCTGGCGAGGCC
>NW_016954984.1:0-360 GCF_001483705.2 Eufriesea mexicana
GAATCTTACCTCCTTATTTATGCTAGAAAGTTAGCTCACCACGATATTAGTCGAAAATGTCATCAAATTTTAATTTTCCAACCACATTCTATGTCATTGCAATGGCTATAACACGCCAATAGTATCTTCCCTCCTTATTTATGTATGAAAGTTAGCTCACCACGATTCTTGTCGAAAATGTCAGTAAAATTGTATTATCCTTCTAGGTTCCACAGCCTTGCAATGCCTATAGCACGCGAATTGAATCTTACCTCCTTATTTATGCAAGAAAGTTAGCTCACCACGATATTAGTCGAAAATGTCATTAAATTTTAATTTTCCAACCACATTCTATATCATTGCGACGGCTATAGCACGCCG
>NW_016954984.1:392-616 GCF_001483705.2 Eufriesea mexicana
ATGAAAGATAGCTCACCACGATTCCAGTCGAAAATGTCAATAAAATTGTAGTATCCTTCTAGGTTCAACAGCTTTGCAATGCCTATAGCACGCCAACAGAATATTTCCTCCTTATTTATGCAAGAAAGTCAGCTCACATCAATATTAGTCAAAAAAGTCACTAAAATTGAATTTTCCAGCCAGATTCAATAGCATTGCGACGGCTTTAGCACGCAAGTTGAATC
>NW_016954985.1:0-675 GCF_001483705.2 Eufriesea mexicana
CATGTTTGGTTTATCTTTGGGTAGCCCTGACCTTCCTGATATATACTACGGTTGTACGGTTTTTTGCATCATACTCTCCACTAATGTGCTCTGCTTGGATCTGAGGAGGACAGCAATAGCGCTAGGGGCACGTTAGGTTGTGTTAGGATACGAATGGTTTTTTACGGATTGTTGGGTTCGGAGGTGCCTGCTTTGACTTTAGTGCTATAGTCTGTTATTGGGTGGATTTCTGCGCCCTACAGTGCTCTAACATTTTCAGCCTGGCTCTGGCAAGGCCTTCAAGAGTGGTCTCGGCACGTTATGTTGGGCCATGTTACTCCCGGTTTGGCCGGGTTAGGCTATGTTTAGTTAGGATAGCTTTACCATTTGTTCTGTGTATTGCTATTCGCTGGAATTCTGCCCTCTCCTGTGCTCTAGTATGCCCTGCTCGGATGTTAGGGGGGCAGCAGTAGCGGTCTCTGCACGTTAGGTTGAGTTAGGCTATGCATGTTTATGTTCCGCTGGCTTGGATTAGGCATGTGTAGCTTTGAGTTTCCTGATATACACTGGGAGTATACGTACTTCTGCGTTCTGCTCTCCACTAATGTGTAACTTGGCTGGGGTGGACAGCAATAGTGGTCGCTGTGCGTTAGTTTGAGCTACGCTACGTTTGGATATGTTACGATTGTTTTGGTT
>NW_016954986.1:0-226 GCF_001483705.2 Eufriesea mexicana
TAGCACTGCAAAGGCTATAGCACGCCAATGGTATCTTTCCTACTTATTTATACAAGAAAGTTAACTCATCTCGATATAAGCCGAAAATGTCAATAACATTGAATATTCCAGGCAGATTCTGTAGCACTGCTATGGCTATAGCACGCCAATAGAATCTTTCCTTCTTATTTTTCGAAGAAAGTTAGCTCACCACGATATTAGTCGAAAATGTCAATAGAATTGAATT
>NW_016954987.1:0-962 GCF_001483705.2 Eufriesea mexicana
CGTTTGGTTAGGTTAGGTTTGAATAAGCTTGGCTAGGGTAGCTTCGACTTTCATGCTATGCACTGTTATACGATAGACTTCTTCCCCCCACTGTGCTCTACTCTAATCTGATAGTCCCTGCGGAGGCCAGAAATAGTGGCCGCGGCACGTTACGTTGAGTTTTTATACGTTAGATTGGATTAGTTTTGGTTAGCTGTGGATATCTTTGACTTCTCCGCTGTACACTGCGATTATATGGATTTCTGCGCATTATTCACCTCCAATATGTTCTGCTTGGCTCCGGGGAGGCCAGCAATACTGGTGGCGGCACGTTTGGTTGAGTTTGGTTAAGTTTGGTTGTGTTACTACTGGTTTGGTTGGGATAGGCTACCCTTGATTTTTGCGCCACATACTGCTTCTAACGCCACATACTGCTTCTCGGTGGATTTCCACGCTCTGCTGTGCTCTAATGTGCAATGCTGTGCACTGGGGCGGCCAGAAATAGTGGTCGCTGCACGATAGGCTCAGACATGTTACGATTGGTCTGGTTAGGTTTGGTCTGGTTAGGACGGGATAGCTTTGAGTTTTGTGCTACAGACTTCTGTTCGGTGGATTTCTGCGGTATTCGCTTTTCTGCTATGATGTACTGGACACTAGGGGGGCCTTCAATGGCGGTTGTGGCACGATAGGTTGGGTTAGGTAACGCTGTGTTAGGTTATGGTTGGCTAGGTTTGGTCGGGGTTGCTTTGACTTATGTGCTGTACACTTCTATTCGTTGAATTTCTGCGCTCTACTGTGATCTAATATGTCCTGCTCGGATCTGGGGTGGCCAGCAGTAGAGGTCTCGGCTCGTTAGTATTAGTTACCCTATGTTTGCTTGGATCAAGATATGTCTTGTTCGGTTAAGATGTCTTCGACCCTTGTGGTATACATTGATATTTGGTGGCCTTCTGCGCTCTACTGTGTCCAAATATACTCTGCTC
>NW_016954989.1:0-1243 GCF_001483705.2 Eufriesea mexicana
GACTTCTGAGTTCTACATTGCTGCACTATGCTCCACTCGTGAGTGGGGAGACCAGCAATGGCGTTCATGGCTCGATAGTTTGAGATAGGTTACGTTCACTTAAGTAAGGGTAGGTTACGTTTGGTTGGGGTGGCTCTGACTTTCGTGGTGTATGCTACTGTTCCATTGATTTCTGCGCTCTGTTCTGCTCTAATATGCCCTGCTTGGCTCTGACGATGCATTACAGGTCTTGTCTAGCTAGGTTTAGTTGTTCCACGTTCGTTTCAGTTGGGTATCGTCTGGTTTGGCTTTCACTTTTGTGGTATACGTTGCCATTTGGTGGCCTGCGCTCTACTGTGCTCTACTACACTCTGACAGAACCTGTGGGGGCCAGCAATAGTGGTAGTGGCACGATAGGCTTTGTAACGCTACGTTCGGTAATGCCAAAATTGGTTAGGTTCGGGCAGGGCAGCTTTCGCTTTTGTGCTATGCACCGCTATCCGGTGGATTTCAACGCTTTACAATGCCCTACTATACTCCTTTCAACTCTGGCGTATCCAGTAATAGTTGTCTCGGCGCGTCAGTTTGAGTCAGGCGACGTTTGGCTATGATATGTCAGTTCTGGTTATGCTTGAATATCATCGGCTTTTGTGGTATTAACAGATTTTCGGTAGTTTTCTGCGCTCTACTGTTCTCTAGTATGTTCTGCTTGGATCTGGGGAATCCAGTAATAGTTGTCTCGGCTAGTTGGGTCGAGTTATATTACGTTCTGTTAGGTTAAGTTAGGTTGGGTTAGGAGAGGATAGCTTCGACATATGTGGTCAACACTGATATCTTACGTACTCGTGCGCTGTACTGCGCTCTATCAGATTCTGCTTGTCTCTGGGGATGCCAGCAATAGTGGTCGTGTCACGTTAGGCAATGTTACTCTACGTTTCGTTAGGTTAAGTTAAGGCATCCCTGACTTTTGTTCTATACATTGCTATTTGGTGGCTATCTGCGATCTACTCCTCTCTACTATACTCAGCACGACACTGGGGAGACCAGCATTAGTGGTCATTGCGCGATATGTTGCTTTAGGATACGGTTGGTAATGCTAAGGTTTGCTAGGTTAGGAAGATGTAGCCATGACTTTTGTGCTATACTCAGCTATTCGGAGGAATTCAACTCTCGACATTGCTCTAGAATACTCTGCTCAACTCCGGGGAGTCCAGTAATAATATTCTCGTCACGTATAATTGGGTTAGGCTACGTTTGGTTAGGT
>NW_016954990.1:0-483 GCF_001483705.2 Eufriesea mexicana
AATAACAGTGTACAGCGCGAAAGTCATAAGTATTCTGACCAGGCTAATTCCAGCCTAACACAAGTATACGTAACATGACAAACGCCTACGTGCCACGACCACAATTGCTCGCCTCCGCAGAGTATATCTGTGTATAGTTGAGTAACGCAGAGCGCAGAAATCCACGGAATAGCGGTCTGTAGCACAAAAGTCAAAGAAATCCTAACCGAGGCTACGTAACATAACGTAAAGGAATGTAACTCTACTCACCCTAACGTGCCGAGCACACTATCACTGGCAAGGAAATGTAACCCTTCTCACCCTAACGTGCCGAGCACACTATCACTGGCACCACAGAGCCAGCGGGGCATATTAGAGCACATTAGAGCGTAGAGATCCACCGAACAACAGTGTATAGCGCAATAGTCAAAGTAGCATATCCTAACCTAACCAAATGCAACACACCCAATCTGAGCCTAACACAGGCTAATACGGTGGGGCCGC
>NW_016954991.1:0-932 GCF_001483705.2 Eufriesea mexicana
ACTCTATTGGCGTGCTATAGCCATTGCAATGCCCTGGAATCTGGCTGGAAAATCCAATTTCACAGACATTTTCGACTGATATCGTGGTGGGCTACCATTCCTGCATAAATAAGTGGGAAAGGTTCTATTGGCGGGCTATAGCCTAGCGGGCTATAGCCTTTGCAGTGCTATAGAATCTGGATGGAAAGTTCAATTTTAATGGCATTTTCGACTAATATCGCAGGGAGCTATCTTCGTTGCATAAATACGGAGGGTAGATTATATTGGCGTGCTATAGCCATTTCATTGCTACAGTATCTGGCTGGAAAATTCAATTTTATTGACATTTTCGACTAATATCTTGTCGAGCTATCTTTCCTGCGTAAATATGGAGGAAAGTTTCTATTGGCGTGCTATTGCCTTTGCAATGCTATAGAATCTGGCTGCAATGATGAATTTTATTAACATTTTCGACTAGTATCGTGGTGAGCTATCTTTTTTGCATAAATAAGGAGGGTGGATTCTATTGGAGTGCTGTAGCCATTGCATTGCCATAGTATCTGGCTGGAAAATTCAATTTTATAGACGTTTTCGACTAATACCGTGTAGAGCTAACTTTCTTGCATAAACAAGTCGTAAATATTATATTGGCAAGCAATAACGACTGCAATGCAATATAATCTGGCGGGAAAATTAAATTTTATTGACATTTTCGACTAGTATTGTGTTGAGCTACCTGTCTTGCATAAATAAGGAGGAAAGATTCTATTGGCGTGCTATAGCCATTGCAATGCTCTGGAATCTGGCTGGAAAATTCAATTTTCCTGATATTTTCTACTAATATTTTGGTGAGTTAACTTTCTCGCATAATTAAGGAGGAAATATTCCACTGGCGTGCAATAGACATTCAATGCAATAGAATCGTGTTGGAAAGCTCAATTTTATTGTCTTTT
>NW_016954992.1:0-840 GCF_001483705.2 Eufriesea mexicana
TATTGACGTTTTCGGCAAGTATAGAGGTCAGCAAACCTTCTTTCATAAATATGGAGGAAAGATCCTATTGGCGAGCTATAGCCATTGCAATGATATTGAATCTGGCGGGAAAATTCAATTTTATTGACACTTTCGACTGATAACGTGGTGAGCTAACTTTCTTGCATAAATAAGTGGGAAAGATTCTATTGGCGTGCGACAGCCATAGCGATGCTTTAGAATCAAGCTGGAAAATTCAATTTTATTGACACTATCGACTCGATTTCGTGGTGAGCCAACTTTCTTGCATAAATAAGGAGGAAATATTCTATTGGCGTGATATAGCCATTGCAATGCTATAGAATGCGGAGGGAAACATGAATTTTATTGACATTTTCGGAAGGTATAGAGGCCAGCAAGCTTTCTTTCGTAAATAAGGATGAAATATTCTATTGGCGAGCTATAGCCATTGCAATGATATAGAATCTGGCGGGAAAATTCAATTTTATTGACACTTTCGACTGATATCGTGGTGAGCTATCTTTCTTGCATAAATAACTAGGAAAGAATCTATTGGCGTGCTACAGCCATAGCGATGCTATAGAATCAAGCTGGAAAATTCAATTTTATTGACACTTTCGACTTATATCGTGGTGAGCTAAGCCTCTTGCATAAATAAGTAGGAAAGATTCTGTTGGCGTGCTATAGCCATAGCGATGCCATAGAATCTGGTTGGGAAATTCAATTTTATCGACATTTTCGAATAATAACGTGGCGAGTTGACTTTCTCTATTAAATAAGGAGAAAAGATTCCATTGGCGTGCTATAGCCATTGCAATGATGTAGAATCTGGAAGGAAAA
>NW_016954993.1:0-250 GCF_001483705.2 Eufriesea mexicana
GGTCTCGGCGCGAAAGCTTGAGCTACGTTACGTCAGCTTAGGTTAGGTTATTACAGGTTAGGTTAGGATTTCTTCGAATTTTGTGCAATTCACTGCTATGCTGTGGGTTTCTGCGCACAACTGTGTTCCAGTACATTCTGCTTGTCTCTGTGGAGGCCAGCTGTTGCTGCCTCGCCATGTTAGGTTCTGCTACGTTACGTTTGGTTTTGTTACGTTTGGATAGGTTAGGATAGGCTACATTGACTTTTGC
>NW_016954994.1:0-633 GCF_001483705.2 Eufriesea mexicana
CCATTTAATTTCCAGAGAATAGGTCAATTCAAACTCTATAACCTGTTATAGAATGGTGAATAGGCCGCCCAACGCATGCAATCCAATGGCAAGTATAGCCATCTACTTACCAGAGAATGTGTCTATACAAAATCTATAACCTGTTATAGCTTGGTGAATAGATCGCCTAACGCCTTCAATCCAATGGCAAGTACAGCCATCTACTTGCCTGTGAATAGGTCTTTTCAAAATCTATAACCTGTTACAGAAAATCGCCTAACGCCTTCAATCAAATTGCAAGTACAGCCATCTACTTGCCAGAGAAAAGGTCTATGCAATATCTATAATCTGCTATAGCATGGTGAATACATCGCCCAACGCCTTCAAACCAATGGCAAGTACAGCCATCTACTTGCCAGAGAATAGGTCTGTTCAAAATCTATAACCTGGTATAGCTTTGTGAACAGATCGCATAGCGCCTTCAATCCAATGGCAAGTACAGCCATCTACTTGCCAGTGAATTGGTCTATTCAAAATCCATAACCTGTTATAGCACGGTGAATAGATCGCATAACGCCTTAAATCCAATGTCAAGTACAGCCATCTACTTGCCAGAGAATAGGTCTATGCAAGATCTATAATCTGTTTTAGCTT
>NW_016954995.1:0-656 GCF_001483705.2 Eufriesea mexicana
TGTTGTGTTTGGTTATGTGACGCTTGGATATGTTAGGATAGGATATCATTGACTTCTGTGCTAGATACTGCGATTCTATGGAGTCCTGCCTTCTACTACCATCTTATATACCCAGGTTTGATCTGGGCAGGACTGATACCGAGTCCGAGGCCCGTTAGCCTGAGTTAGGTTACGTTTGGCTTGGTTATGTTTGCTTGGGTCTGGTATGGTCAGCTTCCACTTTTTTGCATACACCGCATTTCTATGGATTCTGGCGCTCTTGTTTCTTCTAATATGTTCTGCATGGCGATGGGGAGGCCAGAAACAGTGGACTCGGAATGTTAGGTTATGCTATGTTACGTTTGTTTATACTACGTTTGGATAAATTACGATAGTATAATTTAGACTTTTGTGCTATACACTGCTCTTCGGTTGATTTCTGCGCTCTACATTGCTACACAATAATCAGCTCATCACTCTGGAGGGCAGCAATTGCTGCCGCGTCTCGGTACGTTGAGTTACGCTACGTTCGGTTCGGATAGGTTACGCTGCGTCATCTGACGGTAGCTTTGACTTTTGCGCTACACACTGCTATTCTATGGACTTCTGCGCTATACTTGTCCTAGCATTATCTGTCCGAACCTTGGGAGGCCAGCAATAGTTGTCGCGGCACGTTG
>NW_016954996.1:0-259 GCF_001483705.2 Eufriesea mexicana
TAACGTGCCGCGACCACTATTGCTGGCGTCCCCAGAGGCATGCAGAATACGATAGAGAACAGTTAGAGCGCAGAAATGTATATATAGAATAGCAGTAAATAACCCAAAAGCCAAATCTATTCTAACCAAATTTATCACAAACAAATCAGAGAAACGCACCTGAACTGCACCTAACGCGCCGCAACAACAAATTCTGCCCCCCCCCCTCCGGCGCCGTGCAGGTAACATTAAAGGGGAGTAGAGCGTAGGAATCCGTGGA
>NW_016954997.1:0-994 GCF_001483705.2 Eufriesea mexicana
TGGCTGGAGAATTCAAATTTATTGACATTTTCGACTAATATCGTGGTGAGCTATCTTTCTGGCATAAACAAGGAGGAGAGTTTCAATTGGCGTGCTATAGTTTTTGCAATGCTATAGAATCTCGCCGAAAAGTTGAATTTTATTGACACTTTCAACTAATATCGTGGTGAGCTATCTTTTTTGCATAAATAAGGAGGAAATATACTGTTGGCGTGCTATAGCTATAGCAATGATATCGAATGTGGCTGGAGAATTCAAATTTTTTGACATTTTCGACTAATATCGTGGTGAGCTATCTTTTTTGCATAAATAAGGAGGAAATATACTGTTGGCGTGCTATAGCTATAGCAATGATATCGAATGTGGCTGGAGAATTCAAATTTTTTGACATTTTCGACTAATATCGTGGTGAGCTACCGTTCTTGCATAAATAAGGTGGAAAGACACTATAGGCGTGCTATTGCCATTGCAATGCTATAGAATCTGGATGAGAAACTCAATTTCATCGACATTTTCGACTAATATCGCCGTGAGCTATCTTTCTTACATAAATAAGTGGAAAGATTCTCTTGGCGTGCTATAGTCTTTGCAATGCTATAGAATCTGGTTCGAAAATTCAATTTTATTGATATTTTCGTCTAATATTGTGTTAAGTTTACTTTCTTGCGTAAATAAGGAGGAAAGCACCTAGTGGCGTGCTATAGGCATTGCAATGCTATAGAATGCTCATGGAAAATTCAATTTTATAGACAGTTTCGACTAATATCGTGGTGAGCTATGTCTCTTGCATAAATAAGGAGGAAAGATTCTGTTGGTGTGCTATAGGCACCTCAATGCTATAGAATCTGGCAGGAAAACAAAATGTTATTGAGTGTTATTGACATTTTCGACTAATATCGTGTTGAGCTACCGTTCTTGCATAAATAAGGTCGAAAGATTCTATTGGCGTGCTATTGCCATTGCAATGGTATAGAATCTCGATGGGAAATTCAAT
>NW_016954998.1:0-479 GCF_001483705.2 Eufriesea mexicana
GTTAGTCTCAGCCTAATTTCTGCTAACGCGCCGCAGCCACAATTTCTTGTCTCCCTAGAGCAAGGCAGAGAATATTAGATCACTGTACAGTGCCGAAATCCACCGAACAGAAGTGTATAGCACAAAAGTCAAAGCCATCCTAAAAAAACACGACCGAACCTAACCTTACCAAACTTAGAGAACTGAACCTTACCAGCCGAGGCATCTATTTCTGGCCATCCTAGAGTCAGACAGAACATACTAGAGCACATTAGAGCGCAAAATTCTACCGAATAGCAGTGTATAGCACAAAAGTCAAAGCCATCATATCCAAAATAGGCGCAACATAACAAAACCTGTCGCGCCACGGCCACAATTGCTGACTTCCGCAGGGCAAAGCAGAGCATGCTAATGAGCATGCTAGTGCACAGTAGGGGGCTGAAATCCACCGAAGAGCAGACTACAACACATAACTCTAAGCTACCCTATCCTATCGCAAC
>NW_016954999.1:0-318 GCF_001483705.2 Eufriesea mexicana
GCAGAGCATATTATCGCAATGTATATGGCAAAGATCCGCCGAGTAGCTGTGTATAGCACAAAACCCAAGGCTATCCTCTCCTAATCTAACCACACGTAACGTAACCAAACGTAACCTCACACAACCTACCGTGACGCAATGTCTATTGCAGCCATCCACAGAGACCTGCAGGACATATTACAGGAGAGTAGAGCGCAGGAATCCATAGAGTAGCAGTGTATAGCACAAAAGTCGAAGCAACCCTATCCTAACCTAACCTAGCCAAACGTAACCACACTCAACCTGACGCGCCGCGCGCACAATTTCTGGCCTCCTCAG
>NW_016955000.1:0-603 GCF_001483705.2 Eufriesea mexicana
ATTGACGTATGTATGGATGTATGGATGGATGGGTGTATCGATGGATGGAAGTACGGATTGATGTATTTATGGATATACGGATGTGTGGATGTATGGATGTATGAATGGATGGATGTATGGATGGATGTATGTATTGATGATCATATGGATGCATGTATCGATGTATGTACGTATGTATGGATGAATGTATGTTTGGATGGATGTACTTATGGATGGATTTATGCATGATCGGATGGATGGATGGACGCATCGGTGGAAGGATGTATGCATGGATATATGTACGGTTTTATGGACGCATGGATGAATATATGTACGGATGTATGGATATATGGATGTATGTTCGTATGGAGGGATGGATGAATGAATGGATGGATGTATGGATGGATGGATGTATGGATGTATGTATGGATGTATGGAAAGTGTATGGATGTATGGAAGGATGTGTGAAGGGATGTATGTATGGTCGAATGTATTTGTGTATGTATGGATGTATGTAATGATGTTTGCATGGATGTATGGATGGGTGGATGGATGGATATCTGTATGGATGTATGGATCGATGGATGTATGTATGGGTGGATGTATGGATGTGTGGATGTATGG
>NW_016955001.1:0-592 GCF_001483705.2 Eufriesea mexicana
ATTCAAAATCAATATTCTGTTATAGCTTGGGGAATAGTTCGCCCAACACCTGCAATCCTATGGTAAGCACAGCCATCTACTTGCCAGACAATAGGTTCATTGAAAATATATAATCTGTTATAGCCTGGTGAATACATCGCCTAACGCCTTCAATCCAATGGCAATTACAGCAACCTAGCTTCCAGAGAATAGATCTAGTCAGAACCTATAACCTGCAATAGCTTGGTGAATAGATCGTCTAACGCCTTCATTCCAATGGCAAGTACAGCCATCTACTTGCCAGAGAATATGTCTATTCAAAATCTATAATCTGTTATAGCTTGGTGAATAGAACGCCTTGCGCCTTCAATCAAATGGCAAGTACAGCCATCTACTTGCCAGGGAATAGATATATTCAAGGTCTATGTTGTGTTATAGCTTGGTGAATAGGCCGCCTAACGCCTTCAATCCAAAGTACAGCCATCTACATGCCAGAGAATAGGTCTAATCAAAATCTATTGTCTGATACAGCTTGGTGAGTAGATCGCCAACCGCCATAAATCCAATGGCAAGTACAGACATCTACTTGCCAGAAGATAGGTCTATTCAAAAT
>NW_016955002.1:0-872 GCF_001483705.2 Eufriesea mexicana
GGAATCCACCTTATAGCAGTGTACGACATCAAAAGTTAAAGCTACCCTAACCAAACTTTGCCACACCCAAGGTAACCAGACGTAACATGACCCAGCATAATGTGACGAGACTACCATTGCTGGACATGCCAGAGCCAAGCTGAAGATTATTAGTTCAATGTAGGGCGCAGAAATCTAAATAATAACAGACTATAGCACTAAAGTCAAAGATTCACTCTCCACACCCAACCGAACGTAACGAAGTCAAACGTAACCTAACTAATCCTACCATGCCGCGGCCACTATGGCTGGCCTCCCCAGAGCCGGGCAGAACGAATTAGTGCAGAGTAGAACGTAGAAATCCATAGAATCGCAGTGAATATCAGAAAAGTCGAAGCTACCCAAACCTAACCGGTAACAATCAGAATATAGGCAAGGATATCCTAATCGTGCCGAGCCAGATATTGCTGCCTCCCCAGAGCCAAGCAGGACATACTAGAGAACGGCAGATGTCATAAACCCACCGAAAAGCAGTGCACAGCTCAAATGTTAAAGCTACCCATACCAAACCTAGCCAAACTCAACCTAACCAAACGTGGTCTGATCCATAGTAACGTGTCGAGATCACGCTTGCTGGCCTTGGCAGAGCCAAGCAGAACACATTAGTGGAGTGTAGGACGCAGAAAGCCATAGAATCGCAGTATATGCCGTAAAAGTCAGAGTTACCCAAACCTAACCAGAAAAAACTGAACGTAACCAAACATAGCCAAACTCAACCGAACTTGCCGAAACCGCTATTTCTGCACTCCACAGAACCGAGCAGCACATTATAGAGCATAGTAGAGCAAAGGAATCCACCGTACAGCTGTGTACAGCACAGAAATTAAAGCTCT
>NW_016955003.1:0-225 GCF_001483705.2 Eufriesea mexicana
GCAGGTCAGTTCAGGTCAGATCAGGTCAGTTCAGTTCAGGACAGGTCAGGTCAGGACAGGCCAGGACAGGTAAGTTCCCGACAGGTAAGGTCAGTTCAAGTCAGGGCAGGCTAGGACATTCCAGGTTGGACAGGTTGTGTCAGGTCAGGTCAGGTAAAGTCGGGTCAGGAGAGGTCTGGTTCGGTCATGTCAGGCAAGGATAGGACAGGTCACATCAGGCCAGGC
>NW_016955004.1:0-638 GCF_001483705.2 Eufriesea mexicana
TGTAAGAAAGATAGCTCACCACGACATTAGTTGAAGCTGTCAATAAAATTTATCTTTCCAGGTAGATTCTACAGCACTGCAGATGCAATAGGACGCCAATAGCATCTTACCTACTTATTTATGCAAGAATGGTAGCTCGCCACGATAATAGACCAAAATGTCAGTAAAATTGAATTTTCCAGCCAGATTCCAGAGCATTGCAATGGCTATAGCAGGCCTATAGAATCTTTCCTCCCTATTTATGCAAGAAAATTATCTCACCAAAATATTAGTAGAAAATGTCAATGAAATTGTACTTTCCAGACAGATTCTGTAGCACTGAAATGGCTATAGCACGCCAATTGCATCATTCCCTCTTATTTATGAACGAAAGCTATCTCACCACGATATAAGCCCAAAATGTCAATAAAATTGAATTTTCCAGCCACATTTTGCACGATTGCAATGGCTATAGCACACCAAAAGGACCTCTCATCCTTACTTATGCAAGGAAGATAGCTCACCAAGATGTTAATCGAAACTGTCAATAAAATTGAACTTTCCAGCCAGATTCTAAGGCATCGCAAAGGCTATAGCACGCCAATAGAGTCTATCCTACTCATTTATGCAAGAAAGTTATCTCGCGACGATATTAGTCC
>NW_016955005.1:0-594 GCF_001483705.2 Eufriesea mexicana
CGGCGGATTTGTGCGCTCTACTGTGATCTAGCATATCCTGCTTATTTGTTGGGAAGCCAGCAATAGCGGTCTCGGCACATTAGGTGGAGATACGTTACGTCAGATTATTCTACGTTTGGCTAGGTTAGGATAGGGTAGATTAGAGTTTTGTGCTGTACACAGCTTTTCGGTGCATTTCTGTGCTCCACATGGCTCTACTAGCGCATTCTTGGCTCTGGGCATGCTAGCAATGGTGGTCGTGGGAGGTTGGTTTAGTTAGGTTCCGTTTGGTTATGTTAGGGTAGTCTGAGCTTTGTCAGGATGGCCTCGAATTTTGTGCTTTACACCGCCCTTCTGTGGATTTCAGCGTTCTAGTCTGCTCTAGTACATTCTGCTTGGATATGTGGAGGCCAGCAACAGTGTTCCCGGCACGATAGGCTGAGTAACGAATTTGGTTATGTTACGTTTGGCTAGGTTAGGTCATGATAGCTTTAAATTCTGTGCTATACACTGCTTTTCAGTGGATCCCAGCACTCTATTGTGTTCTATTGCATTCTGCTTGGTGATAGGGCGGCAAGCAGTGGTGGCCGCGTCATATTCGGTTTGGTCAGAATA
>NW_016955006.1:0-480 GCF_001483705.2 Eufriesea mexicana
GCACGCCAATAGAATCTTACTTCCTTAATTATGCCAGAAAGTTAGCTAACCTGGATAGTAGTCTAAAAAGTCAACAAAATTGTATTTTCTGCCTCATTGTATATCAATGCAATTTCTATAGCACTCAAAAGTATCTTTCCTCCTTACTTATGCAAGGAAGCTAGCTCACCACGATATTAGTGGATAATGTCAATAAAATTGAATTTCCCTTCCTATGAATTTCCCTTCCTGATTCTATAGCTTTGCAATGACTAGAGCACGCCAACAGAATGTTTCCGCCTTATTTATGCAAGAAAGTTAGCTTACCGCGATATTAGTCTTTAATTTCAATAAAATTGAATTTTTCAGCCAGACACGATAGGAATGCAATGGCTATAGCACGCCAATAGTATCCACCATCCTTAATTGCGCAAAAACGTAGCTCCCCACGATATTAGTCGAAACCGTCTATATAATTGAACTTTCCAGCCTGATTCCATA
>NW_016955007.1:0-396 GCF_001483705.2 Eufriesea mexicana
ATGGATAGATCATCAATACACCGCCATTGATGGTGCAACCGAGGAAAGGGTGATTCTACGTGAGAAAGCAAATCGAAAGTAAAGGATAAAATTAGTTCATTTGAAGCTTTGCTGTCAAAAAAATTGAATTTGAGTACCCATCGAATACACTGATCCTATTGATGATCCATCCGCCTTAGCCGAAGTTAAGTGCACGCGTATTCGAGTGAATATTCAAATTCGATTATCTTGACAACGAAACTTCGAATGAAAAAATTTGATTCTTCATTTTTGATCTGTTCTTTTATGTATAATCATTCCCTCCCCGATTGTACTATCGATACTGCTGTATTGTTGATTTATTGATATAAGCCATAGTCAAGTGTGCGCACTCGGTGAATATTCAAAGTCGGTTTT
>NW_016955008.1:0-825 GCF_001483705.2 Eufriesea mexicana
ATGCACAGCGCAAAAGTTAGAGCCAACCTTACCAAACGTAGCCCAATCTAACCTAACCGAACGTAGCCTGAATCATCATCACGTGCCGAGGCCAACGTTGCTGGCCATGCCAGGGCCAAGTTGAAAACATTAGAGCACTGTAGGGCGCAGAAATCAAACTAATAGCAAAACACAGCGCTAAAGAATATGATACCCCTCCTAACCTAACCAATCATAACATAACAAAACGCAACATATCTAAAACAAACGTGCCTCGACCACTCTGACTGGCCGTCCCATAGCCAAACAGGACGCATTAGGGGAGAGTAGAACGCAGAAATCCATAGAATGAGAGTGTAAAAGACACACAAACCTAACCGAAACCATCGGAACATATCCAAACATAGCCTAACACAAACTGACGTGTTGAGATCGATATTGCTTAACCTCCACACTGCCTAGCAGGACATACTAGAGCACAGTAGAGCGCAGAACTCCACCGCATAACAGTGTACAGCACAAAATATGAAGCTACCCTGACCACACTTGGCCTAACCCAACCAAACCTAACGTAACGTGTCTCAACATAAAGTGCCGAGACCACTATTGCTGCCCTTCGCAGAGCAAAGCTGAAAGCATTAGAGCACTGTGGTGCACAGAAATCAACCTAATAGCAGACTGCAATCAAAGCTATCCTCCCCTAACCTAACCAATCGTAACATAACACACGCTAACTCGCAGCCACCAATGTTACAGGCTACCCCAGAGCCAACAAGAAGACGCTAGTAGAGAGCAGAACGCAGAAAACTGTATAATCGCTGTGTATATCAGATAACTCACAGCTAC
>NW_016955009.1:0-253 GCF_001483705.2 Eufriesea mexicana
CCTGACTGATCTGGCCTGTCCTGACTGATCTGACCTTACATGACCTGACCTTACCTGACCTGAAATTACCTGGCATGTCCAGACCTGTCCCGACTTTAACAGGCCTTACCCGACCTGACCTGACCAGACATTACATGGCCTGGCCTGACCTTACCATACTTGACCTGACCTGACATGACCTGACCTGACGTGAACTGACGTCATCTGACCTGACCCGACCTGACATGACCTGGGCTGACCTGACCTGACCTGA
>NW_016955010.1:0-809 GCF_001483705.2 Eufriesea mexicana
CCTTTCTAGCATAAATAAGCAGGAAATATTCTATCGGCGTGCTATAGGCATTGCAATGCTATAGAATCTGGCAGGAAAGACCAATTTTATTGACAGTTTCCAATAATATCGTGGTGAGCTTCCTTTCTTGCCGAAATAAGCAGGGTAGATTCCATTGGCGTGCTATAGACATTGCAATGCTATAGAATCTGACTGGAAAATTTTATTTTACTGACCTTTTCGACTAATATCGTGGTGGGCTATCTTTATTGCATAAATAAGGAGGAAAGATACTTTTAGCGTGCTGTAGCCATTGCAATGATATTCAATGTGTTTGTAAAAATCAATTTTAATGACATTCACGACTTACATCTTGGTGTGCTAATTGTGCTAACTTTTCTGCACAAGTAATGAGGAGAGATTCTACTGGCGTGCTATAGGCATCGCAATACTATAGACTCGTCTTGGAAAATTCTATATTATTGTCATTTTCGACTAATATCGTGGTGACCTATGTTCCTTGCATAAGTAAGCAGGAAAGGTCCTTTTGGAGTACTATAGCAATTGCAATGCCGTAGAATCTTGCTGGAAAATTCAATTTTACTGACATTTTCGACTAACATCGTGGTGAGCTAACTATCTTACATAAATAAGGATGAAGGATACTATTGGCGTGTTATAGCCTTCGCATTGCAATAGGATCTGGCTGGAGAGATCAATTTTGTTGCCATTTTCGACTAATATTGTGGTGAGCTAAATTTCTTGCGTAAATAAGGAGTGAAGGTTCTACAGGCGTGCTATACCCAATACAATGATGTAGAATGTGTGCG
>NW_016955011.1:0-752 GCF_001483705.2 Eufriesea mexicana
TATTAGGTCACAGTGGAGCGCAGATATCTACGGAGCAGCAGGGCATAGCACAAAAGTCAAAGCTTCCCTGGCCTAACGTAATCAAACATAGCATAATTAAACGTAACCTAACTCAACCTAACCGCCCTACACCACTATTGCTGACCTGCCCGGGGCCAAGCAGAATATACTACAACACAGTAGATCACAGACATCCGCGGCATTTCAGTGCACATCACAGAAGCGAAGGATATGCCAACCCAACCTGACCTAACTTACCCCAAACGAACGTTGCCTAACACGGAGTAACGTGCGAAGACAGCTTTGCTGTCTTTCCCATAGCCAAGCTGATCATATCGGATACCGTCGGAGCGCCAAAATCCGCCGAGTAGCAGTGTATAGCACAAAAATCAAAGCTATCCTAAATTCTCCAAACGTAATATAACCAAACGCAACATAACTTGACCTAACTTTCCGAGACCGCCATTGCTGTATCCCCAGGGCCAAGTAGAATATACTAGAGCACAGCAGAGCGCAGGGAGCCTCCAAAGCACAGCGAATAGCACAAACATAGGGATATCCTAAAGCTATCTAATTCAACCTGACAAAACCAAACGTGGACTAACTAAACCTAACGCGGCGAGACCATTATTTCTGGTGGCCCGCAAGTACCAAGCAGAACGTACCAGAGCCCAGTAAATTGCAGAAGCCCACTGATTAGCGGTCTATACCTCGAAGCCCAAAGATATGCAAGCCTAATCCAAACTAACGTA
>NW_016955012.1:0-708 GCF_001483705.2 Eufriesea mexicana
ATTCTGCTTGGCCCTGGTGATTCCAGTAACAGCGGTCTCGGCACGTCAGGTTGAGTTAGGTTAGGAAGGTTCGGTTTGGGTTTGTCTGTCTTTTGTTCTATCCTCTGCTATTTAGTGGATTTCTGCGCTCTACATTGCTCTAGTACACATCTCGACTCCGGGGACGCGAGCAATAGCGGCCGTGGTACGTCTGCTTGGGTCACGTTACCTTGTGTTAGGTTAGGTTAGGTTAGGTTTGCTTAGTATAGCTTGGACTCTCATGCTACACACTGCTATCAGGTGGATTTCCGTGATCTACTGTACCCTACCACGTTAGGCAAGAGGGCAGGAGCAGAAGTCGGGGCACGTGAGGTTCATCTATGCTTCGTTTTCGTAGGTTAGATCATGTCATGATAGGTTAGGGTATCTTCAACTTTTGTGCTGTATACTGCTATTCGTTGGTTCCCTGCGTTATACATTGCACAACTACACTCTGCTTGGCTCTGGGGATGCGAGCAATAGTGGCTGCTACATGTTAGCTTGAGTCTTTCTACGATAGGTTAGATTACTTTAGTTTGGGCTAGGTTTGGATATCTTTGGCTTTTCTGCTGCACACTGCGATCTATGTATTTCTGCATACAGCTCTTCTCTGATATATTCTGCTTGGCTCTGGGGTGGCCAGCAACGGTGGTAGCGTCACGATAGGTTAAGCTTGGTTACGTTCGGTAG
>NW_016955013.1:0-918 GCF_001483705.2 Eufriesea mexicana
AATAGGTCTATTCAAAATCTATAGCCTGTTATAGCATGGTGAATAGATCGCCTAACGCCTTCAGCCGAATGGCAAGTACAGCCATCTACTCGCCACGGAATGAACATATTCAAAACCTATAAGCTGCCATTGCTTGGTGATTAGGTCGCCTATCGCCTGCAATCCAATGGCAAGTACAGACATGTACTTGCCAGGGAATAGGTCTATTCAAAATCTATAATCTGTTATAGCATGGTGAATAGATCGCCTAACGCCTTGAATCCAATGGCAAGACTATCTACTTGCCAGAGAATAGGACTATTCAAGATCTACAATCTGTTATAGCTTAGTGAGTAGATCGCCTAACGCTTTCAATCCAATGGCAAGTATCTCCACCTACATGCCAGAGAATAGGTCTATTCAAAATCTATAACCTCTTATAGCTTGTTGAATAGATCGCCAATCGCCTCCAATCCAATGGCAAGTACAGCCATCTTCTCGCCACAGACTAGGTCTATTCGAAATCTATAATCTGTTATAGCTTGGTGAATAGATCGCCTAACGCCTTCAATCCAATGGCAAGTGCAGCCTTCTACTTGCCATAGAATAGGTCTATTCAAAGTATATATTCTGTTCTAGCTTGGTGAATGGGTCGCCTAACGCCTTCAAACAATGGCAAGTAAAGCCATTTACTTGCCAGAGAATGGTTCTGTCAAAATCTATAACCTGTTATAGCTTGGTAAACAGGTCGCCTATCACCTTCAATCCAATGGCAAGTACAGACATCTACTTCCCAGAGAATAGGTCTATTCAAAGTCTATAACATGTTATACCTTGGTGAATAGGTCGCCTAACGCCTTCAATCAAATGGCAAGTACAGCCATCTACTTGCAAGAGAATAGGGGTACTCAAGATCTATAATCTGTTATAGCTTGGAGA
>NW_016955014.1:0-1091 GCF_001483705.2 Eufriesea mexicana
TCCATCCATACATACATCCACCCATCCATACATCCATCGACTCATACATCCATCCATTCATACGTACATACATTCATACATCCATACATCCATTCATTCATTCACCTATACATACGACCTTCCATCCATCCATGCATTCGTTCTTCCACCCACCCATTCACCCACTCTTCAGTTCATCCACACATCCATTCATCGACCCGCACATACCATACATCCATACATCCATCCATCAGCATATCCATCCAACCATACATCCATACGTTCATACATCCATACATCCATAAATCCAACCATCTATACATCCATCCATCCGTACATACATCCTTCCGTACATCCGTCCATCCATACATCCACCCATCCATACTTCCATCGATCCATACATCCATACAACTATCCATCCATACATCCATCCATACAACCATGCATACATCAATACAAACATCTATACATACACAAATACATTCGTCCATGCATACATCCATACACACATCCTTCCATACATCCATACATACAGCCATAGACATATCCATACATACATCTGTACATACATCCACACATCCATACATACATCCAACAATCCGTCCATCCATCCATACATCCATACATACATCAATACATACAACCATCCATCCACGAATGCACAAAAATGTACATCAAACATCCACAAATCCGTGCATACATACATTCGTGCATCATTACATCCATACATCCATTCATCCATACATCCATACATTCATACATACATACATCCATACATCCATACATCCATTCATCCAACCATCCATACATACATCCATACATACATCCATCCATACATACATACGTCCATCCATCCATACGTCCATCCATTCATTCATCCATCTATCGGTACAAACATGCATTCATTCATCCATCCCTCCATTGAAACATACATCCATACATCCATACATCCATACATCCGTACATATATCCATTTATACATCCATGCACCTATGCGTCCACCCATCCATACATTCATACATTAGTCCATCCATAAATACATCCATCCAAACATCCATTCATCCATCCATACATTCATCCATTCATCCATTCATCCATAAATGCATCCATCC
>NW_016955014.1:1770-2580 GCF_001483705.2 Eufriesea mexicana
CATCCATCCATCCATACATCCACCCATCCATACATCCATCGACTCATACATCCATCCATTCATACAAGCAGCCATCCATACATCCATCGATCCATACATCTATACATCCATACATCCATCCAAATATAATCCATCCACACATACATCCTACCAACCATACATCCATTCATACATCAATTCATACATCCATCCATTCACCCATCCATACATATATACATCCACACATCAGTACATAAATACATTCGAACATCAGTACATCCATACATCCATACGACCATACATCCATACATTCATACGTACATACATTCATACGTACATACATTCATACATCCATACATCCATTCATCCATACATCCATACATCCGTACATATATCCATTTATACATCCATGCACCTATGCGTCCACCCATCCATCCATTCATACATAAATCCATCCATAAATACATCCATCCAAACGTCCATTCATCCATCCATACATTCATCCATTCATCCATTCATCCATAAATGCATCCATCCATACATACGTGCATCCATACATACATCCATCCATACATCCATACATACATCGATACCTGCATCCATACGTTCATCCATACATACATCCGTGCATACATACATCCATACATCCACACATCCATATATCCATAAATTCATCAATCCGTGCCTCCATCCATCGATACACCCATCCATCCATACAACCGTACATACATCAATACATACATGTATAAAAACGACCATACTTACATACATACATGCATCCGTACATACATCCATACATACATCCATGCGTACATCCATACATACATCAGC
>NW_016955015.1:0-460 GCF_001483705.2 Eufriesea mexicana
TTAGAGTCCCGTAGGTCGCAGAAATCAACCTAATAGCAGACTGTACCTCTAAAGTCGAAGAAACCCTCTCCTAGCCTGGGCAACCGTAACATAACCAAACGTAACCTAACCCAACCTAAGTTGCCGTGAACACTATTACTGGCCTCCCCAGAGCCAAGCAGAACGTATTAGTGGAGAGTAGACCGCAGAAATCCTAGGAATCGCAGTGTAGATCGGAAAAGTCGAAGCGATCCAAGCCCAACCCTAACCAACGGATCATAAACAACCCAAACTAACCTGCGGAGACAGACATTGCTGCACTCCACAGAGCCAAGCAGAACATACTGGAGCACAACACAGCGCAGAAATCCAACTAATAGCAGTGTACAGCACAATAGTGAAGGCTATCCTAACCAAACTTAGCCTAACCCAACACAACTGAAAGTAACTTTAGTCAACATAACGTGCCGGGAACACCATT
>NW_016955016.1:0-4242 GCF_001483705.2 Eufriesea mexicana
TTACACTACGTTTGTATAGGTTATGTTAGGTCAGGGTAGGTTAGGGTATCCTTCACTCTTGTGTTTTGTACTGCAATGCGGTGGATTTCGGCGCTCTACTGTGGTCTAGTATATTCTGCTCGGCTGTGGGGAGGCCAGAAATGGTGGCCGCGGTTCTTTATGTTGAGTTAGATTACGTTCGGGTAGCTTAGGTTAGGTTAAGTTCGGTACGAATTGCTTCGACTTTCGTTCCATAAACTGTTGTTCGGTGGATTTCTGCGCTCTAGCGTACTCTAGTATGTTCTGATTGCCTCTGGGGAGGCCAGGAATAGTGGTCTCTGCTCGATATGTGGAGTTGGGCTGCGATTGGTTAGAATAGATTAGGTCAGGAATGGTTCGGTAATCTTTGACTCTTTTGTTATGCACTCCAGCGCGGTGAGTCACTGCGCTCTACAGTGCTATAGTACATTCTGCTTGTCTCTGCGGTGGCCAGCAGTAGTGGTCTCGGCACGCTAATTTGTGCTAGGTTACGTAGCGTCGGGTTCGGTTAGGATTGTTTGGTCAGGATTTCTTTCACTTTTGCGATATACACTGCTACGCGGTCATTTCCGGGCTCTACATTGCTCTCCTATACTCCGGGGGCGAGGAGTGGTGGTCGCGGCAAGCTAGTTTCAGTCAGGTTACGTTCGCTTCGATTAGTTCGGGTTAAGTTTGGTTAGGATAGCTTCTGCTTTCGTTCCACAAACTGTTATGTGGTTGTCTCCTTTGATCTACTGAGCTCTACATCTAGGGAGGCGAGGAGCAGTGGTGGCGGCACGCCATGTTGAGTTATACTACGTTCGGTTAGGTTAGATTAGGTCAGGTTTTGTTACCATATCCACGGCTTTTAAGCTCTTCACTGCAATGCGGTGGATTTCTGCGATCTACTGTCCTCTAGTACATTCTGCTCGTCTCTGGGTGGGCCACCAATAGTGGTCGAGGCACGTTACGTTTGGGTAGGCTACGTTCTGTTATGTTATGCTAGCTAGTGTTTGATTTGCATAGATAAGACTTTTGTTCCATAAACTACGATCCCATTCATTTCTGCGCTCTACTGTCCTCTAGTAAGTTCTGTTCGACTCTGGGGAGGCGGGCAATAGTGGTCGCGGTACGTCAGTTCGAGTCATGTTACGTTAGGGTATGTTAAGGTTGGATATATTAGGATAGGATAGCTTTGACTCTTGACTATACACAGCTATTAGGAGGGCTTCTGTGCTCTGCTGTGCTCTAGTATATTCTGCTTGGATATGAGGGCCAGCAATAGTGGTCTCGGCATGTTTGGTTCCATTACCTTACGCTGGGTTATGTTACGTTTCCTAGGATAGGTTATGTTTACTTAGACCTTTGCGCTATACTCTGCCATTCGGTGGATTTCGTCGCTCTACATTGCTCTACTATACTCTGCTCGACTCTGGGGAGGCCAGAAATTTTGGTCTCGGCACGTTAGGTTTAGTTAGTTCACGTTTCGTTCGTTTAAGTTCGGACAGGTTAGGTGAGAATGTATTCAACTTATGTGCTATACGCTGCTATCCGGCAGATTTCTACGCTCGGCGTCGTTCTACTATACTATGCTCGACTCTGGGTGCCGGTAATAGTTGAATCGGACCGTTACGTTGAGTTAGGTTGCGACAGGTTACGTTATGTTCGTTTGGGTTAGGTTTGGATACATTTGAATTTCGTGGTATGCGCTGCCTTTCGGTGGACTTCTAAGCTCTCCTGTGCCCCAGTATGTACTGCTTGGCTCTGTCGAAACCAGTAATGGTGGTCTCGGAACGTCAGTTCGAGAAAGGATACGTTTGGTTAGGCTTCGCTAGCTCTGGTTCGGTTCCGATAACTTCGACTTTACAGCTACACACTGCGACACTATAGAATTCTGCGCTCTACACTCCTCTATTATGCTCTACTTGGCTCTCTGTAGGCCAGCAATACTGGTCGCGTCACGTTAGGAAGTATTGGGTTACGTTTGGTTACGTTACGTTTGGTTCGGTTAGGATATGATAGCTTTGACTTTTGTGTCGTACACTGGTATTGTGCGAATTTCAGCGCCCTAGTGTGCTATAGTATGTTGTGCCTGACTCTGAGGTGCCAGCAATGGTGGTACGTTCCGCATAGATACGGGGAAGCCAGCAATTTTGCTCTCGGCACGCTAGTCTGAGTTAAGTTGCATTTGGTAGCTCTACGGTTGGTTTCCTCATTACATGGTACCCTTGACTTTTGTGCTACATACTTCCTTCGGCGGATTTCTCCACTTTACTGTGCTCTAATATGCTGTGCCTTCCTATGGTGACACCAGGAATAGTGGCCGCTGCAGGTTATGTTGAGTTAAGTTGCGTTCGGCCAGGATAGTATTGGTTACGTTTGGTTGGGGTAGCTCTGAATTTTGTGCTCTACACTGCCCTTCGATGGATTTCTACGCCCAACATTGCTCTACTATACTCTGCTTGACATTCGGGAGTCCTGCAATAGTGGCCGTGGCAAGTGATGATGTTTTAGGTTACGTTTGGCTACGTTAGGTTAGGATATGTTTGGTTAGGATCGCTATGACTTTCGCGCTATACACTGTCATTCGGTTAATCCATGCCTTCTACTGTGCTCTACTCTTAGCTGCTTGTCCCCGTGGAGGCCAGCGATAGTGGTCGCGGCACGTTATGGTGGGCTTTCTATGTCAGGTTGGGATATGTTTGTTTGGGTTGAGTTTGCGTATCTTCGACTTTTCTGCTGTACGCATCAATTTTAAGGATTCCTGCGCTCTACCCTGCTCTAATATGTTGCGATAGGCACTGGGGAGGCCAGCAATAGTGCCGGCGGCATTTACGGTAGGGTTTTTTTACGTTAGGCTATGTTACGTTTGGATATGTTACGTTTGGTTAGGTTAAGGTTGGGCAACCTGGACTTATGTGCTATACCCAGATATTCCACGGATTTCGGCGCACTTCGTTGCTCTGCTATACTCTACTCGACTCTGAGGAGCTGTTGCTGCTGTGGCACGATAGGTTGAGGCAGTGAACGTTTGGATAGGTTAGGTTAGGTTATGTTCCGTTGGGTTGGCTTTGACTTTTGTGCTGTACACTGGTATTCGGTGACCTTCAGCGATCTACTATGCTCTAATATATTCCGCTTGGCTCTGCCGAGGCCAGCAGGAGAGGTCTCGGCCTGTCAGGTCGAGTTATGTTACGTTTGCTTGCGTTACGTTCGTTTGTGTTAGATCTGGTTAGATTTGACTTTCGCGGCGTACGCTGCTATTCGGTGGATTTGTTCGCTCTACTGTGTTCTGGCATGTTCTGCTTGGCTCTGGGGAGTCCAGCAGTCTCGGTCTCGGCACGTTGGTCTGAGTTATATTGCGTATGACCATGTTACGTGTGGTTAGGTTAGGATAGGGTTACACTGACTTTTGTGCCATACATAGCCATTCGGAGGATTTCAGCGCCCTATATTGCTCTAATATGCTCCGGTTGGCTATAGGTTGGGCAGCAAAATTAATCCCGGCACCTCATATTCAGTTGTGCTACGTTCGGCTAGGTTCGGTTAGGACATGTAGGGCTAGGATGCCTCACAATTATGTGCTTTACACTGCAATGCGGTGGATTACTGCGCTCTACTATGCTCTAGTATATTGTGGTTGGCCCTGGCGAGGATAGCAAAGGTAGTCTCGGCACGTTAGGTTGAGTTAAGCTACGTTCGGTTTTGCGATGTTCGGTTAGGATAGGTTAGGATATCTTTGACTATTGCACTGTAAACTGCATTGCTGTGGATTACTGCGTTCTACCTTGCTCTAGTATGTTCTGCTTGCCTCTGGAGAGGCAAGTAATATTGGACTCTCACGTCAGGTTGACCTAGGCTACGTTCGGCTATGTTACGTTTGGCTTCGTTAGGTTAGGGTAGCATCAACTCTTGTGCCATACACTGCGATTCTATGAATTCCAGCGCTCTAGTCTGCTATAATGTGTTCCGCTTTGCTGTGCGGAGGGTAGCGATAGTGGCATCGGAACGTTAGGAGGAGATACGCTACGTTCGGTTACCTTTCGTTTGGCTAGGTTAGGACAGGGTAGCTTTGACACTTGTGGTATACACTGCCATGCGGCGGATGTCTGCGATCTACTGTACCCTTATGCGCTCTGCTTGGCTCTAGGGAGGCCAGCAACTCTGTTCCCGGCTAGTTAGGTTGATATATGATACGTTCGGCTTGGCTAGGTTTGGTTAGTATAGCTTTGACCTTTGTGCTGT
>NW_016955016.1:9853-11166 GCF_001483705.2 Eufriesea mexicana
TTCCTGGCGTCCACGGAGAAAAGCAGAGTGTGACAGCGCACAGAAAGTCGCAAAAGTCCATAGAATAACAGTGTGTTGCACAAAAGTCAAAGCTACCTTAACCTAACACAACGTAACCTAACATTGCAATGCATAATCTAACTTAACCTAACGTGCCGAGTATAACCTTTCTGGAACACCCAGATCCAAGCAAAGGAGATTAGAGCAATGCAGAGCGCAAAAATCCACCGAGGAGCGGTGTATAACATAAAAGTCGAGGCTATCCTATCCTAACCTAACCAATCGTAACGAAACCGAACGTAACCTAACGCAACCTTTCGTGCCTAGAACAATAGTGCCGGCCTCCCCGTCGCCAAGCAGAGCATATCGGAGGAGAATGGTGTGCAGCAGTCAATGGAATGGCAGTGTACAGCAGAAAGGTCATAGGTATCCAAATCTAACCCATGCTATCGTAGCCGAACCAAATGAGCCGCGACCACTTCTTGTCGCCTCCGCAGAGCAAAGCAGGGCATATTAGAGGACAGTAGAGCGAAGAAATCCACCGAATATCTGTGTAAAGATCAAAATTCGTGGCTATCATTTCCAAACCTAACCAACCGTGAGACATTCAAACGCAACCGAACACAACCAAATGTTCCGCAACCGCTGTTGCAGGCCTCGCCAGGGCCAAACAGAAAATATTAGACTAGAGTAGAGAGCAGGAATCCGTAACACGTCGGCGTACAGCAGATAAGTGGAGGATATTTAAACCAAACCCAAGCTAAGATAACCTGACCTGACATAGCCATACTCAACATAACGTGCCGCGAACACTATTTCTGCCCCCGCAAAGCCAAGCAGAACATACTAGAGGATAGCAGAGCGCGGATGTCCATAGCACCGCAGTGTATACCACAAAAGTCAAAGATACGCTATCCCAACATGGCAAGACTTGTCACAGCCGAATATAACATAACTGAACCAAACGTGCCGCAGATTATGCTGCTTGCCACCACGAACTCAAGCACTACATACTTGAGCAGAGCAGAGCTCAGAAATTCATGGAATCGCTGTGTATAACGCAAAAGTCGAAGACACCCTGTCATAACTGGACCTAACCTAGCCTAGCCAAACGTAACATAACTAAACCTAACGTGCCGAGACCAACATTGCAGGCCTCCCCGGAGCAAAGCAGAGTATATTAGATCACAGTAGAGCGCAAAAATCCAACCAATAGCAGTGTACAACAGAAAAGTTAAGCTATCCTATCCTAACCTAACCAATCGTAACATATCCAAACGTTAGCAGACTCACCCTTACGTGCCGCGACCACC
>NW_016955017.1:0-376 GCF_001483705.2 Eufriesea mexicana
TATTCTCTGGCAAGTAGATGGCTGTACATGCCATTGGATTTAAGGCGTTAGGCGATGTATTCACCAAGCTATAACAGATTATAGATCTTGAATAGACCTGTTTTCTGGCAAGTAGGTCTCTGTCCTTGCCATTGGATTGAAGGCGGTAGGCGATCTATTTTCCAAGCTATAGTAGATTATAGATTTTGAATAGACCTATTCTCTGACATGTAGATGGCTGTACAAGCCATTGGATTGAAGGCGTTAGGCGATCTATTCACGAAGCTGTAACAGGTTATTGATTATGAATATACCTATTCTCTGGCAAGAAGAATGCTGTACTTGCCATTGGACTGGAGGCGATAGGCGATCTATTCACCAAGCTATAAAAGGTTAT
>NW_016955018.1:0-444 GCF_001483705.2 Eufriesea mexicana
CTAACCTGAACTAACCAATCGAAAGGTAACGCAGGCTAACGTGACACGATCGCTATTGCATGCATCCCCAGAGTCGAACAGAGTATATTTGAGTACTGTAGAACGCAGAAATCAACCGAATAGCAATTTGTAGCACAAAAGTCGAAGAAATCGTGACCGAGCATTTCTAACCTAACCAAACGAAATATAACCTTACCCTACCTAACGTGCCGAGGCAACAATTTCTGGCCATGCCCGGGCCAATCATAGCAAATTATAGCAGCGAGAGCGTAGAAGCCCGCCGAATTGCCGTGTAAAGCACAAAAGCCAAAGATTTCCTAACCTATCCCGAACCAACCTATCCTAACCAAACGTAGTCTAGCACAATATACCTTGCCACGGCAGCTATTGATGACCTTCGTAGAGTCAAGCAGAGCATATTAGCGCACACTAGAGAGCAGGAAT
>NW_016955019.1:0-662 GCF_001483705.2 Eufriesea mexicana
AAAGGCAGCATTCCTCTATTGGTGGACGTCATATCTACCGTATATAGAATTGTTAATATTTCTAGCCATAACTGACGAGTACATTGACTATTCTAAATCTCCTGTGGAAATCATATCATCGCTTAACAGATTAATCCGACGGATGCTGTGCAATATTTGCAGGTACAGCAAATACTGTACCGCGAAGAGTAAATGACTCTAGCCATAACTGGCGTATGCATGGGATATTCTAGAACTATTGCTTAATTTATGCAATCAGTGAACAGATCCATGCAACTGCTTCAGTGCTCTATTGATGGATATGTATGCTACCGCACTTGAAACTGCAAATATCCCACGTACCGCGAAGAGTAAATGACTCTAGCCATAACTGGCGTATGCACTGATTACACTAGAAAGGCTGTAGACACTAAATCATTCGTGAATAGAGTAATCCAACATCTGCAATAACATCAAGATAGCTGCATACAGTACTGTTACGTTGAGCTTTAATATCTCGAGCAGTATCGGATCATTCATTTGTCATTCTAGTGTCGCTACAGTATACACGTTATCATTGAATAGGTTAAACTGTCGGCTGCTGTCCTCTGTTGATGGATGAAATAAGTACCGCACTCTCAGTTGTAGATATCTACAACCATAATGACACTATATGTTGATTA
>NW_016955020.1:0-599 GCF_001483705.2 Eufriesea mexicana
ATTCTTCGGCGTTTGTGCTATACATTGCCATTTGGTGGCTTTCTGCGTTCTACTTGGCTCAACCATTCTCTGCTCGGACCTGTGGAGGCCCAGCAATAGAGGTCTTGGCAGGACAGGTTCTCCTATGCTACGTTTGGTAATGTTACGTTTGGTTGGGTTAGGGCAGGATATCTTTGACTTTTGAGCAACACACAGCTATTCGATGGATTTCTGTGCTCTTCGTTGCTCTACTATACCCTGATCGACCCTGGGGAGGCCTCCAATGGCGATCGCGGCACAGTGGATTGAGCTATGTTTCTTTTTGTTAGGTTAGGTTAGGTAAGGTTTGGTGAAGGTGGCTTCGACTTTTTTGCTATACATTGCAATTTGGTGGAATTCAGTGCTCTAGTTGTATCTACTATACTCTGCGCGGCTCTCCGGAAGCCAGTAATAGTGGTCTCGGCACTTTAGGCAGAATTATGCTGCGTTTGGTTAGGTTACGTTAGCTTGGGTTAGGTTTGGATAACATTGCCTTTCGTGGTATAAACTGCTGTTCGTTGTATTTCTGAGTTCCACTGTGCTCCATTATGTTCTGCTTGGCTCTGGAGGGGGGGGGGGAG
>NW_016955021.1:0-535 GCF_001483705.2 Eufriesea mexicana
GGTTAAGTTAGCTTGGGATATGTTAGGATAGCTCTGACTTTCCTGCACCACTATAATGTGCTCAACTCCCGGGAGACGAGCAACTGTTGTTGCGGCACGGTAGGTTGAGTTTGGCTACGTTGGGTTATTTTATGTTCGTTTGGACTAGGTTAGTATATTTTCGTCTTTTCTGCTTTACACTGCGGTTCTATGGATTTTTGCGCTCTAACTTCCTCTAATACGTTCTGCATGTGTCTGGGGATGCTAGTACCAGCGGCAGCGGCGCGATAGGTTGAGTTATGCTACGTTTGGTTAGGTAAGGCTTGGTTATGTTGGGATAAGATAGCTTTGACACTTGCCCTATACACAGCTATTCGGTGGATTCCTGTGCTCTACTATACTCGAATATGTACTGCTCGTCTCCGTGGATGCCAGCAGTAGTGGGCGTGGCACGTTTGGTTGTGTAGTGTCAGGTTACGTTTCGTTTGGTCAGATTATATTAAGTTTCGTTTGGATGGCTTTGTCTTTTGGGCTATACATGGCTATTCGTTGGATT
>NW_016955022.1:0-979 GCF_001483705.2 Eufriesea mexicana
TTATAGCTTGGTTATGTTTGTATAGGATTGCCTAGACTTTTGTGCTACACACTGCTATTCGGTTGATTTCTGCGCTCCACTCTGCTGTTATTTGCTCTGCTGGGCGCAGAGCAGGCCAGCAATTGTGGCCCCGGCACGTCAGGTTGTGTCATGCACCTGCGCTTGGCTAGGTTACGTTTGTTCTGGTTGGGGTATGATATCCCTGACTTCTGTGCTATAAACTGCTTTTCGTTGGATTTCTGCGCTCTACTGTGATCTAATAAGTTCTGCTTGGCTCTGTGGTGCACTGCAATGGTCTTATAGACATGCTAGGTTTAGTTATGTTACGCTTGGCTTGGCTAGGTTTGGTTATGTTTGACTATGGTAGTTTTGACTTTTGTGCTATACTTAGATGTTCGGTCGATACCTGCCCTCCCGTTGCTCCTCTAACATCAGATTTTCTCTGGGGAAGCCAGCAATTGTGGTCGTGGCACGATTGGCAATGTTAAGTTACGTTCGGTATGACAGTGTTTGATTAGGTCTGGTTAGTATGGCTTCGACTTCCGCGCTATTCATTATTAATCGGAATATCCCTGCCTTCTACTGTGCTCTACCCTGATCTGCTTGGCCCTGTGGAGGCCAGCAATAGCGACCGCGGCACGTTATGTTTAGTTTTGCCGTGTTAAGCTAGGATGAGTTAGTTGGTTTAGGTCCGGGTTTCACTTACTTTTCCGCTGTTCGGTTATTCGGTGGATTGCCGCGCTCCACTCTGCTCTACTATGCTCTGCTCGACCCTGGGGATGCCAGAAGCAGTGGTAGTGCAACGTAAGTGTGTGTTATGTATGGTTATGTTCGGTTAGGTTAAGTTTGGTTAGGATGTCTTTAACTTTCAATGTATACACAGTTCTTCGGTGGCTTCCTAACTCTACTGTGCTCCACTCTAATCTGCTTGCCACTGGGGAGGCCTGCAATAGTTGTCGCGGCACGTTACTTTGGGTAT
>NW_016955023.1:0-954 GCF_001483705.2 Eufriesea mexicana
GACTTTTCTGATATACTCTGCGATTCTATGGATTTCTGCGCTTTACTGTCCACTAATGTGCTCTGCTTGGCTCTGGTGAGGCCAGCAATAGTGGTCTTGGCAGGTTAGGTTGTGTGAGGTTACGTTTGCTTATGTTACGATTGGACAGAGTAGGAGAGGATTTCTTGGACTTTAGTGATACAGTCCGCTGTTAGGTGCATTTCTGCGATATAGGGGCTCTAATAGCATCAGCACGGCTCTGGGATGGCCAGCAATAGTGGCCGGGCACGTTATTCTTTGTTCGGGTTATGCTCAGTTGGGCAGGGTTATGCTAAGTTTGGTTAGCAGAGCACAAATTATGCTAAGTTTGGTTAGCAGAGCACAACTTTTTGTTCTGTGCACTGCTATTCGTCGGACTTCTGCGTTCTGCACTTCCCCAGGATGCCCTGCTTGGCTCTGGGGAGGGCAGCAATTGCGGTCTCGGCATGTTAGTTTGAGTTAGGCTATGTCTGGCTACGTTCTGTTGGTTTAGGTTAGGTTTGGGTTGCTATGACTTTTCTGATATACTCTGCGATTATATGGATTTCTGTGTTCTGCTCTCCACTAATGTGTTCCGCTTGGCTCTGGGAATGACAGCAATGGTGCTCGCGGCACGTTAATTTGAGTCACGTTACTTTCGGTTATGTCACTGTTGGCTTGAATAGGAGAGGATAGCATTGACATTAGTGCTATTGTCTGTTATTAGGTGGATCTCTGCGCCATACTGTGCTCTAAAATTTTCAGCTTGGCTCTGGGAAGGCCAGCAATAGAGGACTCGGCACGCTAGGGTGAGTCATGTTTCTTCCGGTTAAGCAGGGATAGGATCGGCTTTGCTGGGGTGCTACAATGCTATTCAGTGGACCTCTGCGCTCTACTCTGCTCTAGCATATCCTACTTATCTGTGACGGGCAGCAGAAGCGGTTTCGGCACGTTAGG
>NW_016955024.1:0-589 GCF_001483705.2 Eufriesea mexicana
AGGATTATATTGGCAACATATAACCATTGGAATGCCTCAGAATCTGACTGGAAAGTTCAATTTCTTTGTCATTTTCGGCTAATATCGTGGTGAGCTAGCTTCCTTGCATAAGTATGGAGGATAGATCCTTTTGGCGTGCTATATATATTGAAATGATATGGAATGTGCCTGGCAGCTTCGATTTTATCGACATTTTCAACTAATACCGTGGTGAGCTACCTTTCTTGCGTAGAAAAGGCGGAAAGATCGTATTGGCGTGCTATTGGCATTGCAATGCCAAAGAATCTGGCTGGAAAAATCAATTTTATTGACATTTACGACTAATATGGTGGTGAGCTAACTTCCTTGCATAAGTAAGGAGGAAAGATTCTATTGGCGTTCTATAGACATTGCAATGCAGTAATTAGAATCTTCCTGGAAAATTCAATTTTATTGACATTGTCGACTAATTTCGTGGTGTGTTAGCTTTCTTGCATAAATAAGGAGGAAAGATTCTATTGGCGTGCTATAGGCTTTGCAATGCTGGAGAAACGGGCTGGAAAGTCCAATTTTATTGACATTTTCGGCAAATATCGTGGTGAGTTAACTA
>NW_016955025.1:0-907 GCF_001483705.2 Eufriesea mexicana
TGCACGTTATGTTGAGTATGGCTATGTAAGGTTAGGTTATGTTGGTTTGTGTTAGGTTTGTGTATCCTCGACTCTTCTGCTGCACACCGAGATTCTCTGGATTTCTGCACTCTTCACTCCTCTGACATATTCCGCTTGGCTCTGGTGATGCCAGCAACAGTGCTGGCGCCAGGTTATGTTGAGTTGTGTTACGCTTGGATAGGCTATGCTTGTTAGGGTTAGGTGTGGGCAGCTTTGACTTTCTTGGCGTAGTCTGTTTTTCGGTGGTTTTCGGCGCAGTATACTGCTCTACTCCACTCTGCTCGAGCCTGGGGAGGACAGCAATAGCGTTCGCTGCACATTAGGTTGAGATTGGTTACGTTTCGTTATATTCAGGATGGTTGTTATGGGAGGGCAGCTTTGACTTTTGTGATATACACTGTCATTCAGCGGATTCCTACCTTCTACCGCGCTCTTCTATGCTCAGCTTGGCTGTCGGATAGACAGCAAAATTGGTATCGGCATGTTATGCTGATATAGGCAACGTTTGCTTAGGTTAGGTTGGGTCAGGCTAGGTAAGGATGTCTTTGACTTTTGTGCTTTATGCTGCAATGCGGCGGATTCCTGCTCTCTACTGTGTTCTAATATATTCTGATTGGATCTGATGCGGACAACAATAGTCGTCCACGCACGTTAGATTCAGTTTGGTTATGCCTTATTTTGTTCTCTATGGCTAGGTGGGAGAGGATAGCTTTTACTTCTGTGCTAGACACTTCTATTAGGTGGACTTCTGCGCTCTACTGTGTTCTGGTGTGTTCTGCTTGGCACTGTGGAGGCCAGTAGTAGTGGTCTCGGCTCGCTAAGCTTAGTTAGCGCACGTTTGTGTAGGGTGGGCTGGGCCTGGACAGGACAGGGTATGTTAGACTTT
>NW_016955026.1:0-840 GCF_001483705.2 Eufriesea mexicana
GTAGCACGCCAATAGAATTTTTCCTCCTTATATATGCAAGAAGATAAGCTCACAACGATATTATTCGAAATTGTAAATATAATTGAATTTTCCTGCCAGATTCTATAGCACTGCAGTGGCAATATTATGCCAATAGAATTCTTCCATCTTACGTATACAATGGCGTTAGCTCACCTCGATATTAGTAGAAAATAACAGTGAAATTGAATTTTCCAGGCATATCCTATAGCATTGCAATGGCTATAGCACGCCAGTAGAATCTTCCCTCCTTATTTAATATTTATGAAAGAAAGTTAGCTCAACACGATATTGGCCGAAAATGTCAGTAAAATTGAATTTTCCAACGAGATCCTATAGCAATGCAATGGCAACAGCACGGTAATAGAATCTTTCCTCCTTATTTATGCACGAATGGTAGCTCACCACGACATTAGTCGAAAATGCCAATAAAATTGAATTTTCCAGCCTGTTTCTATAGCATTGCAATGGCTGTTGCACGCCAATTGCATCTGTCATCCTTATTTATGCCAGAAAGGCAGCTAACAACAATATTAGTAGAAAATGTCAATGAAATTGAATATTCCAGCCAGATTCAAAATATTTCAATGGCTATTGTGCGCCAATAGAATTCTTCCTCCTTACGTATGCAAGGGCGTTAGCTCACCACGATATATGTCGAAAATGTCAATAAAATTGAATTCTCCAGCCAGATTCTGGTGCAATGCAATGGCAACAGCACGTCAATAGAATCGCTCCTCCGTATTTATGCACGAAAGACAGCTCACAACGATATTAGTAGAAAATGTCAATGAAATTCAATATTCCAGCCAGATTCTAAAA
>NW_016955027.1:0-559 GCF_001483705.2 Eufriesea mexicana
TATCCAGACATTACCTGAACTAACCTAAATAATCCAAGCGCATCATAACTCACCATAACATTCAGAGACTACTATTGTTACCAGTCCCAGAGCCAAGCAAAGCATATGAGTGGAAAGTAGAGAGGAAAAACCTATAGAATCGAGCCTATAGAATCGCAGTGTCCATACCAAAAGACAAAGCTAACGTATCCTAACGTAACTTGGGATATGACAGCTTCGACTTTAGTGCTATTCTCTGCTCTTCGGTTGATTTCCGCACTTTACATTGCTCTACTATACTCTACTCGACACTGGGGAGGCCAGCAATGGCGACCGTAACACGATATGTTTTGTTAGGTTACGGTCGGTTTGGTTAGGTTAGGTTAGGTTTGATTAGGACAGCTTTGACTTTCGTGCTATGCACCGTTATTCGGCGAATTCCTGCCCTCGGGTGTGCTCTAACATGCACAGCTTTGCTCTGGGTAGGCCAGAAATGGTGGCCGTGGCACGTTAGGTATAGTTACGTTACGCTTGGTTAGGTTATGTTGGCATTCGTTGTGTTTGAATATCTTTGACCTTT
>NW_016955028.1:0-404 GCF_001483705.2 Eufriesea mexicana
CTGAGAATCGGTCTATTCAAAATCGATAATCTGTTATAGCTTGGTGAATAGATCGCCAACCGCTTTCAATCCAATGACAAGTGCAGACATCTACTTGCCAGAAAATAGGAATATTCAAAGTCTATAGCATGTTATAGCTTGGGGAATAGATCGCCTAGCGCCTTCAATCCAATGGCAAGTGCAGTCATCTACTTGCCAGGGAATAGGTCTGTTCAAAATCTATAATCTGTTATAGCTTGGCGAATAGACCGCATAACGCCTTCAATTCAATGGTATGTACAGACATCTACTTGCCAGAAGATTGGTCTATTCAAAATCTATAACATGTTATAGCTTGGTGCATAGATCGCCTTACGCCTTCAATCCAATGGCAAGTACAGTCATCTACTTGCCAGAGAATAGGT
>NW_016955029.1:0-403 GCF_001483705.2 Eufriesea mexicana
GAATGTATGGATGTATGTATGTGCGGATGTATGGATTTATAGGTGTATGGTTGTGTGGATGGATGTGTGTATTGATGAATGTATGTGTGGATGGCAGCATATATGGATGGCTGGATGTGTTGATGTACAGGTGTTTGGATGCATGAATGTATGATTGTATGGATGTATGTATGTATGGATGTATGGATGGATGTGTGTATCGAAAGGTAGACGTACGAATGGAAGGATTTATGTATGTACGGTTGTATGGATGTATGGATGGACGGATGCTTGTATGGATGAATGTATGGATGTATATACGTACGGATGTATGGATTTATGGATGTATGGTTGTGTGGAGGGATGGATGTATGGATGGATGTATGTGTGGATGGCAGGATATATGGATGGATGGATGTATTGT
>NW_016955030.1:0-2104 GCF_001483705.2 Eufriesea mexicana
CGGCACGTTATTTTGAGATATGCTACATTCGGTTATGCTACCCTTGGTTAGCTAAGGTTAGCGTTGCTTTGACATTTCTGCCGGTTCTGTGGATCTCTGCGCTCGCCTCTCCTCTAATATTTTCTGCTCGGCTGTTGGGAGGGTAGCAATAGTTGTCTCGGCACGTTATGTCGAGATAGGCTACTTTTGGTAACGCTACTCTTGGTTTGTTTAGGATAGTGCAGCTTCGACTTTTGTGTGATACAATGCGATCCTGTGGATTTCTGCTCTCTGCTCCACTCTAATATTTTCTGCTTGGCTCTGGGGAGGGCAGCAATAGTCGTCCCGGCACGTTAGGTTGAGGCAGGTTACGTTTGGTTAGGTCAGGTTTTGTTAGGTTCGGTTAGGACAGCTTAGACTTTCGAGTTCTGCACTGCCATTCGGTGGATTTGTGCGCGCTATTGTACTCTACTATAAACTCCATGGCCCTTGTGACGCGACCAATAGTGCGCTCTGCACGATATGCTGAGCTAGGATACGTTCGCCTATGTTACGTTTTGTTAGGTTAGGATAGGGTAAATTTGGCTTTTCCGCCATATACTCTAATTCCATGAATTTCTGGGCTCTACTCACCTCTCGTACGTTCTGCTTGGCCTCGCAGTGGGTAGAAATAGTGGCCTCGGCACTTTAGGTTGGGTTACGATGGCTACGGTACGTTTGGTTATGTTATGAGAGTATAGCTTTGACTCTTGTGTAATACCCAGCGATTCTATGAATTTCTGTGCTCCTCTGTGCCCTAACATTTTCTGCTCGTATCTGGGGAGGCCAGCAATTATGGTCGCAGCACGTTAGGTTTTGTTACGTTACGTTTGGTCATGCTGCGGTTTGCTGTGGTAGGATGGGATAGATTCGACTTTTGTGCTATACACGGCTATTCGGTGAATTTCTGCGCACTATTGTGCTCCGATATTTTCTGCCTGGCTCTGGGGAGGCCACCAACGTTGGAATCGGCACGATAGATTGAGCTCAGTTACGTACGGTCAACCTAGTCTTTGTAAACTACGATTAGGGTAGCTTGGGCTTATGTGTTATACAATGCCAATCGGTGGATTTCTGCGCTCTACTCTGCTCTAGTCCTTTCTGCTCTACTCTGGACACGCCAGCAATAGTGGTGACTGCACGTTAGGTTGTGTTCGGTAACGTTTGGTTACGTTACGTTTGTTTAGTTTAGGATAGTGTAGCTTTGACGTTTGCGCTGTACACTGCGATTCTTTGGATTTCTGCGCTCTACACTCCCATAATGTCCTCTCCTTGGCGCTGGCGAGTGTAGCGATAGTGGACTCGGCACGTTAGGTTGAGATACGTCACGATTGGCAATGTTAGGTTAATAGAGCACCGACTTCAGTGCTGTCCAGCGCTATTCGGTGTATTTCCGCGGTCCACTGTCTTGCAGTGTACTCTGCTTGGACCTGTTGGGGCCAGAAGTAACGGTCTCTACACTTTAGCTTGAATTACGTTACGTTTGGTTAGTCTAGGTTTTTTCAGGTAAGGCCTGGATTTGTGCGACTTTCGTACCAAACACTGCTTTCCGGAGGACTTCTGCGCCCTGCAATGCTGTACTATATTGTGCCTGCCGTTGGCGAGGCCAGCAATAGTGGTATTGCAACGTTAGGTGAATACGGGTACGTTTGGTTATGTTAGGAGAGGATAACCTTCGCTTTTTTGATATGCAGTGCTTTTCGGAGGATTTCTGCGCTCTACTGCGCTTTAATATTTTCTGCTTGGCTCTGGGAAGGCCAGCAGTAGTCGTCCCGGCGAGATGGATTGTGTTAGGTTACGTTTGGTTGTGACACGATTCGTTAGTTTAGGATAGGATTGCTTTGAATCTTACGCCGTACACTGCTGTTCGTTGCACATCTGCTCGGCTCTGGGGAGGCCATCAAATGTGTCCCCGCCACATTATGTTGTGCCCGGTTACATTCGGTTCTATTACATTTCATTAGGTTAGGATATGGTAACTTTTATATTTGAGCTGTACGCTGCGATTCTATGTAGTCCTGCTCCCTACTCTCCACCAATATGCTCTGCTTGGCTCTGGGGAATTCTGCAGTGGTGGCTGCGGCAA
>NW_016955031.1:0-1004 GCF_001483705.2 Eufriesea mexicana
ATCAATTATCGCTCGAGAAAATAATCTCTGAGAGTACAGTACAGAGGACAGCAATTAACTCTCCACTGCAACCGCTGAATTGATCTGTTTAACGATGATTTAAATTATATAGCAAATACAGAGCAAGAAGTGGAAGATCAATTATCGACCGAGATATTGACAATTGACAAAAGAGTACTGAGCACATCCATCGTCACACTACTGTAACTGTTGGAGGTATTTGCTCACTGATGATTTGCGTTACGCAGCAGCACCAGGATAATCAATGCACAGATCAGATATGACAAGAGATATTTGCAATTGACCGTACGGTAATTAGTATATCCACCAACATAGCAGTCTAGCTGTCAGATTTATCTGTTCACTGGTGACTTTGTCTCTACAGTAGTTCTAGAATGATCAAGTACGAATAAGTAATAGCTAGAGGTATTAACAATTGGCGATGAACTTCTGAGTATAGCAATCAACAAAGTCCAGCAGCCATTGTATTATCCTATTCTCCGATCATCAGTATTGTATTGCTATTCTTGAACGGCACATGGATAGATAAATTATCGCTTTAGTTATAGACAATTGAACATACAGTATCGAGTGTGGCCGTCTACGCAGTGCGATAGCCATTAGACTAATACTTTGGCCGAGTGTCAAAGTTCAACAGCAATTCTAGCATGAGCAATGTGTAGATAAAATTTAGCTACAAATATTGAAAATTGGTAATACAGTACCGAGCGTAGCCATCTACATAATACCGTAGCCATTGAAATAATTTGTTCACTGAAGCTTTAACCTCCACAGCAGTTCTAGAATGGCCAAATGTTCAGTCAGGTAAATCTTGGAGATTCGTACATTTGAAATACACTACTGAGTACGGCAATTAACACCATGCTACAGCTATAGAAGTATTAACCAACACTCTGGTCATGTATTTCATATTGCAATTATATAATTATAAATGTATATATCAATTTTCCATAGCAATATTGACAATTGGAAGTAGAGTACTG
>NW_016955032.1:0-671 GCF_001483705.2 Eufriesea mexicana
CAGCGTATACATAACTGCGATGGTGCCTGCACACAGTACTATGTTGTCAATCGTTAATATCTGTAGGCTCAGTGAACTTGTACTTTGCTATTCCAGAATTGATATAGAAAGGGAATAGTTATTGAACAGATTAACATCACGGCTACGCTGCTATATCGGTGGATGTAATTAGTACCTTTCTGTCAATTGGAAAAACCTCAAGCCATAATCGTTATATACATTGTTTAATCTACTATTGCGTTGGAATTTACATCATCAGTGGATAAAGTCATTCTGCGGCTATAATAATATGATAGTAGATGATCTCATTTCTGTGTTGTCATGTATTAACGTCTCGAGGGATAATGGATATACATTTCTCGATCTAGGAAAAAAAAAAACATCAGTGAACAGATTAATCCAAAGGCATAAGTGGTCTGTTGGAAGATTTACAAGATGCCGTAATGCCAATTGTAAATGTCACTAGCCATATCCGCACTATGCATATATTATTCTAGAATCAACCACGAATTTACATCACCAGTGAACAAAGTAGTCCGGCGGCTATACTAATGCGACTGATGCTGCAATTCGTACTTCGTTGACAATTCTTAATATATCGTGCACAAGTGGATCCGTATATTGCCAATCCGGAATTGATATAGGTTTTAAATCACCATTGAGCAGAGCCA
>NW_016955033.1:0-1335 GCF_001483705.2 Eufriesea mexicana
AAGCACTCTGGGGAGCAGAAGTCCACCTACTAGCAAACTGTGGCACTAAAGTCAAAGCTATCCCCTCCTAACCTAACCAACCGTAATATGACCAAACGTAACCTAACCAATCCCAACGTGCCGCGAGCACTATTGCCTGTCTCCCCAGAGCCAAGCAGAACATTTTAATGGAAAGTAGAAAGCATAAATCCATAAAGAAGCTGTTTCTATCAGAGAAGCCAAAGCTGCCCAAACCTAACCTAAACAAACAGAACATATCCAAACATAGCCTGACACAACCTAGCGTTCCGAGACCGCTATTGTTGCACTTCCCAGAGACAAGCAGGGCATACTACAGCAAAGTAGAACGCAGAAATACACCGAGTAGAAGTGCACAGCACAGAAGTTAGAACTATCCTTACCAAACGTAGCCTAACCCAACCTAACCGATCGCAGCCCGACTCATCTTAACGTGCCGAGACAACTATTGCTGGCCGTCCCATAGCCATGCTGATAAGATTAGAGCACTGTAGGGCGCAGAGGTCCACCTATCAGCGGACAATAGAACTATTGTCAAAGCTATCCTCCCCAAACCTAACCAACCTTAACATAACCAACGTGACCTAACCAATCCCAACGTGCCGCGAGCACTATTGGCTGCCTCCCGAGAGCCAAGCAGAACGCATTAGTGGAGAGCACAACGCTGAGATCAATAGAATCGCTGTGTGTATCAGAAATATCACAACTACGGGAGCCTAACCCAAACCATCGGACGAAACAAAGCATAACCTAATACAACCTAACGTCACGAAACCGCTATCGCTGCCACTTCCCAGTGCCAAGCAGGACATGAAATAGCACAGTAGATAGCAGAAGAACAGCGAATAGCAGGGCACAGAACAAGAGCTATAGCTATATGCAACCAAACTTTGCCTAACACAACCTAACCGAACGGAACGTGGATCAACGCAACGTGCCGTGAGCACTACTGCTGGCATCCCGAGAGCCAAGCTGACGACGTTAGAGAACCGTAGCGAGCAGAAATCCGCCTAATAGCAGGGCATACCACTAAAGTCAAAGCCATCCTCTACTAACCTAACCAAACGTAACATGACAAAACGTAGCCTAACTAAGCCTAACGTGCCGAGACCACAATTACGGGCCTCTTTAGAGTCGAGCAGAGTACAGTAGAGCAATGTAAACCGTAGAAATGCTCCGAACATCCGTGCATAGCACAACAGTCAAAGACATCATATCCTAATCAGGCCTAACCCAGCCTAGTCAAACGAGAAATAACGGAACCTAGCTAGCCGAGACGTCTATTGCTGGCCTCCCCAGAGCCAAGCAGAATATACT
>NW_016955034.1:0-951 GCF_001483705.2 Eufriesea mexicana
ACCCACACAAACGTTGTGCAGCATAACATGACGTTACAAGTCTAATATTGCAGGCCTTCCGAGAGCCAAGCAGAACATATGCGAGCACGCTAGATAGCAGAAATTGACCGAATAGCAGTGTATAGCGCTGAAGTCGGGGCTATCGCATCCTAAGTATACCAACCGTAGCATAAACACACGTAACATTTCTGAACCTAACGCGCCAAAACCACCATTGCTCGCCTCGACAGAGCCGAGCAGAATATTATATATGACTGTAGAGCGCACGAAACAAAAGCATTGCGGTGCATAGCACAAAAGTGTAGGTTACCCTGACATAACTTGTCCTAACCTAACCTGCCCAAAGGTAGTGTAACTCAACGTAGAGTGTCGAGACGAATATTGCTGGCACCCACAGTGCCAGGCAGAAGATGCCAGAGCACAGGAGCAGTAGATAGCACGAAAGTCGAAGCTATCCTGCCCAAACTTAGCCGAACATAACCAAACCAAGCTTAACCTATCTCAAACTCACGTGCCACGACCTCTACTACTCGCCACCCCATGGAAGAGAAGATGAACGTAGAGCAATGTAGAGATCGGAGATCATCCGAATATCAGTGTATACCACAAAGGTCAATGAAATCCTAACCAAACCTTCCTAACCTAACCCATCACTACGTAACCGAACAGAATCCAGCGCGCCGAGGCCACTATTACTGGCCGCCACAGAGCCAAGCAGAGCATATTAGATTGCATTACAGCGCACAAAACCTGCGAATCGCAGTGCATGGCACAAAAGCCAAAGTAGCCTATCATAACTTAGCCAAACGTAACACATTCAAACGTAACTTAACTCAGCCTAACATGATGAGACCACTATTGCTGGCCACCACAGAGACAAGAAGAATGTGCTAGAGCACATTAGGTTGCAGAAGTCCACCGAATAGCAGTGTATAGAACAAAAGCCAAAGC
>NW_016955035.1:0-593 GCF_001483705.2 Eufriesea mexicana
GGGACCACAACTGCTGGCCACCACATAGCCAAGCAGAACACACTAAAGCACAGTAGAGGGCAGGAAACCGCGGAATAGCAGTGCCCAACACACAAGTCATAGCTATCCTGTCCCACAGTAACCAATTCTAACATAACAAAAAGTAACCAAACACAATATAACGTGCTGCGACCAATATTGCTGACCTCGTCGGAGCCATGCAGATCACATTGCAGCAAAGTAGAGCTCAGAAATCCATCGAGTGGCAGTGTATATCACAAAAGTCAGAGCCATCCAGTCCTAACGTGATCAAACCCATCGTAACCAAGCGTAACATAGTTCAAGCTAACGTGAAGAGACCACGGTTGCTGGCATCCACAGAGTCAAGCAGAATATACTAGAGGACAGTAGAGGGCAGAAATCCACCGTATAGCAAGCCACCTCCATCCTTACCGAACGTGTAAAAACGTAACCTAACCAAGCGTAACATGACGCAGCCCGACGCACCGACACGACCATTGCTTGCCTGACCAGAGCCAAGCAGGATATATTACAGCACAGCAGATAACAGAAGTCCACGTATTAGCAGTGTATAGCACAAAAGTCAAAGATAT
>NW_016955036.1:0-585 GCF_001483705.2 Eufriesea mexicana
CCGCATGGTAGTCTGTAGCACAAAAGTCAATCATACCCTGACATAACCTGACCTTAACTAACCTATCCAAACGCAGTGTATCTCAGAACAACGTGCCGAGTCCACTGCACTTGGCCACCACGCAGCCAGGCAGAATGTAGTAGAGCACAGTAGAGCACAGAAACTCACGGAATAGCAGTGTATAGCACAAAAATCAATGCAATCCTATCCTAATGTATCCATTCTTGACATAACCAATCGTAACACAACTCAACCTAACGTACCGCGACCACAATTGCTGAGAGGAAAGCAGAATGTACTACAGCACAGTCGAGCGCAGAAAGCAACCCCATTGCAGTGAATAGCGCAAAAGTCGAAGATATCCTATCATAATTTAACCCATACTGACATAACGGAACGTAGCATAGCACGTCACATCGTGCCGCGACCTCTGCTACAGGCACCCCATAGAGAGCACACTATAGCAGAGCACAGTAAGACACAGGAATTCACCACATAATAGTGTAATCTCTGCTACAGGCGCCCCATAGAGAGCACACTATAGCAGAGCACAGTAAGACACAGGAATTCACCACATAATAGTGT
>NW_016955037.1:0-630 GCF_001483705.2 Eufriesea mexicana
ATAATTTTCTTTTACGTTAAAAGTGCAATTATACCTGAACACCTTTTTATTTTTCGGTCGATTAACTACATGCTGCACTTGACCTTTCTGTAATGACTCTATTTCACTCTTTATAGCTTCTCTTCATTGATCCCATTCTGGAGATTGTCAAGCCACTGTTATCGTAGTGGGCATTCTTTCTTCATCACTTCTCATTACTTTTTGTCTTTTAATCCTGGAAGACCTTCTAGCGTTCCCTTGTTCATGCTATTTTTCGTGGAACGTACTCTCAGATATGTTTTCCTTTAATTGCTTTCTTCGTCACATTCATCGGTCTTCGAGCTTTTCATCCGGTAGTCGGTTCTAATTGTTCAACAACCATTACCTGATATTCATTACTTTGCTCTATCCTCGTATCTTCATCGTTTTCAATTTCAATTCTTGTATCTGCATTTTCGCTGCTTTCTCCGTCGCAGGCACTTTCCTCGTCATAAATTCCAATTCCTAATTGTCTTTCGTCTTCAAGGTTCTGTTGAGGAGCATCGTTAACTCCTTCAATCCTTCATCATTTTCCACATCAAAATTAACAAGAAATGAGTCTTCATTATTTTCGCCTCCAACTTCTTTGTATCGAAGCAAGTCCGATCCGTT
>NW_016955038.1:0-329 GCF_001483705.2 Eufriesea mexicana
TGGATGGATGGATGTATGGATGTATGGATGTTTGTATGAATCGACGTTTGAATGTATGGATGCATTTGAGTTATGTATGTATGTATGTATGTATGTATGTATATACGTATGTACGCATGAATGGATGTACGGATGCATGGATGTATGGATGAGTGGGTGCTTGAATGTATGGGTGGATGGACGGAAGAACGGGTGTATGTATGGGTGGCTGTATGGAAGGATGAATGTATGGATGGATAGATGGATGTATTGGTGGATTGATGTATGGATGGATGGATGTATGGTTCGGTGGATGTATGGATTGGTGGACGTATGAATGGATGGCTGTA
>NW_016955038.1:427-824 GCF_001483705.2 Eufriesea mexicana
GACGGATGGAAGTACGAATGAATGGATTTATGGATATATGGATGGTGGATGTATGGATGTATGAATGGATGGATGTATGTGTGGATGGATGTATGAATGTATGGATTTATATATGTATGGATGTATGGATGGATGGCTGTATGGATGGGTGGACGTGTGGATGAATTGAGGTACGGATGGACGAATGTATGGACTTAAGGACGTATGGGTTTATATATGTATGGATTTATATATGGATGGATGTATCGAACGATGGAAGTACAAATGGATGGTTTATGGATGAATGGACGTGTGGATGTATGGATGTATACAAGGATGGGTGTATGAATGGATGGATTTGTGGATAGATGGATGTATGGATGGGTGGATGTATGGGCGGGCGGATGTGTGGATGGAC
>NW_016955039.1:0-767 GCF_001483705.2 Eufriesea mexicana
GGCCAGCAATAGTCGTCGTGGCACGTCAAGTTTTGTCAGGTTACGTGTGGTTATGTTAGGTTTTGATACGTTTGGTAGGGATAGCTGTGACTTTTGCGCTATACACTGCTGTTCGGAGGAATTCCGCGCTCTACTGTGCTCTGGTATGCTCTGCTTGGCACTGTGGAGGCCAGCAATAATGGTCTCGTCCCGTTAGGTTCTGTTAGTCTGCGTTTGGTCAGGTTACGCTTGGTCAGGTGAGGTCAGGATATCCTTGACGTTTGTGTTATTCTCTGTCCTTTGGAGGCCTTAAGCGCTCTGCTGCGCTCCGGCATAATCTACTTCGCTCTGGGGAATCCAGCAATAGTTGTCACGTTATGTTAGGTTAAATTGCGTTTGGCCGTAGTACGTTTGGAGATAAAATTGCGTTTGGCCGTAGTACGTTTGGAGATGTTAGTATAGTCGCTGCGACTTTTGCGCTGTACGCCACTGTTCGTCGCATTTCTACGTTCTATGTTGCTCTGCTCTGCTCTCCTCTGCTCCGTGGAAGCCAGTAATAACTGTCCAGACACGTTAGTGTGATTTTGGCTTCGTTTGGTTATGTTGCGTTTGGTTAGGGTAGAAGTGCATAGCAGTGACATTTGTGTTATATATAGCTATTCCGTGTTCTTCTGCGCTTTGCTGTGCCATAATCTGATCTGCTTGTCTCTGGGGAGGCCAGCAATAGTGGTCTCCGCACGTTAGGCTGAGTTTCGTTATGTGCGGTTAGGTTATGCTTGTTAGGGCTA
>NW_016955040.1:0-297 GCF_001483705.2 Eufriesea mexicana
CTGCAGCATTGCAATGGCTGTAGCACTCCAAACGGATCCTTCCTTCTTACCTATGCAAGGAAGTTATCTTACCACGAAATTAGACGAAAATGTCAATAAAATTGATTTTGCAACCAGATTCTTTGGCATTGCAATGGCAATAGTACGCTAATAGAATCTTTCCATCGTATTTATGCGAGAAAGTAAACTCATCACGATATTAGCCGAAAATGTGAATAAAATTGAATGTTCCATCCAGATTCTATAGCATTGCAAAGCCTATAGCATGCCAACAGAATCTTTCCTCCTGATTTATGG
>NW_016955041.1:0-231 GCF_001483705.2 Eufriesea mexicana
TTCCACTGTGCTCTAATATGCTGCGCTTCGCTCTGGGAGGCCAGCAATAGTGGGTCCGGCGCGCTAGGATGGTTTAGTCTACGTTCGGTTAGGTTATATTATTTTGTGTTTGGTTTGCATAGGTCAGACTTTCGTGGTATACACTGTAGTTCGGTGGATTTCAACGCCCTACTATGCTCTGCTCGACTCTGTCAAGTCCAGCATTAAGAGTGGCGGCTCCTTATGTTGTGC
>NW_016955042.1:0-3876 GCF_001483705.2 Eufriesea mexicana
TGTTCTGCTTCGCACTTGGGAGGCCTGGAACTGCGGTCGCGGTAGGTTTGGTTGTGTTAGGTTACATTTGGTTTGGTAAGGGTAGCATAAGATTGTTTAACATGTCTCCGACGTTTGCGCCGCACACTGCTATTCAGTGGACATCTGCTCTCTACTGCGCTCTAGTCTGCCCTGCTTGGCTCTGCGGAGGTGAGCAATTGCGGTTTCGGCTCGTTAGGTTGAGTTTGGCTACGTTTGGCTATGTTCCGTTGCTTGGGTCAGGCTTGGGGTGACTTTACTTTTCTGACATACACTGCGATTCTATGCATTTCTGCGTTCTACTCTCCACTAACGTGTTCGGCTTGGCTCTGGAGAGGCCAGCAATATAGGTCGCGGCACGTTACGTTGAGTTAGGTTACGTTTGGTTATATCATGATTGGCTAAGATAGGTGGGAAAGCATTGACCTTAGCGCTCTAGCCTGCTATTAGGTGGATATCTTTGCCCTACAGTGCTCTGATGCTTTCAGCTTGGCTCTGGGAAGGCCAGCAATAGTGGTCTCTGCACGTTATGTTCAGACAGGTTACGTTCCGTTAGGTAGTGCCAGGCTAAGTTTGGTAAAGATAGCTTTAACCTTTGTCTTGTACACTGATGGTCGGTGGATTTCTGCGCTCTACTGCGCTCTAGTATGTCCTGCTTAGCTCTGGGGAGGCCAGCAATGGTGGTCGCGGCACTTTAGTTTGAGTTAGGTTATGTTTGGCTATATTAAGGTTGGATATGTTAGGAGTAGTTAGCTTTGACCTTAGTGCTGTAGTCTGCGATTAAGTGGATTTCTGTGCAATAAAGTGCTCCTATATTTTCAGTTTGGCACTGCTAATGCCAGCAATACTTGTCTCAGCACGTTATGCTGAGTCAGGCTGAGGTCGGTTAGGTTGGGATAGACTGATCTTGGACAGGATAGCTTTAACATTGGTGCTGTATACCGCTATTCGGTTGATTTCAGCGCTCTACTGTCCTCTAGTATGACCTGCTTGGCTCTGGGGGGGGGGCAGCAATAGTTGTCTCGGAACGTTAGGTTCAGTTGGGCTATGTTTGGATATGTTACGTTGGCTTGGGTTGGGTTTGGGTAGCTTTGACTATTCTGATATACCCTGCGATTCAATGGATTACTGCGCTATACTCTCCACTAATGCGTTCCGCTCGGCTCTGGGGAGGCCAGCAATTGTGGTCTCGGCACTTTATGTTGGGTCAGGTTACGATAGTTTGGGCCGGGTTATGCTATGTTTGGTCAGGATAGCTCTAACTTTAGTTCTGTGCACTGTTATTCGGTGGATTTCTGCGCTCTACTGTGCTCTAGTAAGTCCTGCATAACTTTGGAGAGGGCAGCAATAGCGGTCTCTGCACGTTTGGTTGAGTTATGTTATGTCTGGCTATGGTCTGTTGGTTTGGGTTAAGTATGGGTAGCTTTAACTCTTGTGATATACACTGCGATTTTATAGGTTTCTGAGTTCATCTTTCAGCCGGGGTGTTCTGCTTGTCTCTGTGGAGGCCAGAAATTGTGGCCGCGAAGCGTTAGGTTGAGTAAGGCTACATTCGGTTATGTTACGATTGGTTAGGTTAGGATAGTATAGCTTTGACTTTAGCGCAATAGTCTGCTATTATGTGGATCCCTGCACCCTACGTTGCTCTGATATTTTCAGACTTGGCCCTGAGAACGCCAGCAATGGTTGTCTCGGCACGTTGTGTTGAGCCGAGTTACCTTCGGATAGGTTGGACTAAGCTAAGTTTGATTAGGTTAGCTACATCTTTTATGCCGTACACTGATATATAGTGGATTCCTGCGCCGTACTGTGCTCTAGAATGTCCTGCTTTGCTCTGGGAGAGCAGCATAACGGTCTCCGCAGGTTAGTTTGAGTTAGGCTATGTTTGGCTTTGTTCTGGTGGTTTGGGTGAGGACTGCGTAGCTGCCACTTTTCTGGTATACACCGAGACTATATGGACTTCTGCGATCTACTACCCACTAATGCGTTCTGCTTGACTTTGGAGAGGTCAGCAGTAGTGGTCGGGGCACGTTAGGTTGAGCTGGGTTACGTTTTGTTACGTTACGTTTGATTCGCTGAGTAGAGGATAGCCTCGATTTCAGAGTCATTGTCTGCTATTAGGTGGATATCTACGACCCACAGTGCTCTAACGTTTTCAGCTTGGCCCTCAGAATGCTAGAAATGGTGGTCTCGACACTTTATGTTCAGAAATGTTACGTTCGGTAAGGTGGGGTTGGGCAAAGTTTGGTTAGGATAGCCTTAGCTTTTCTGCTGTACGCGGATATTCTGTGGATTTCTACGGTCTGCTGTGCTCTAGTACCTCATCCTTGGCTATGGGGTGGGCAGCAACGGCGGCCTCAGCAGATTTGATTGTGTTGTCTATATTTGGTTATGTTCTGTTGGTTTGGTTAGGTACGGTTTGCTTTTACTTTTCTGATATACACTGCGATTCCATGGATTTATTCGTCCAACTCTTCACTAATGTGTTCTGCTTCGCTCTGGTGAGGACAGCATTAGTGGTGGCGGCACGTTAGGGTGAGCAAGGTTACGTTGGTTTATGTTACATTCGGTTAGGTTGAGAGGGGGAAGCTTTGACTTTAGAACTGTTTTCTGATATTAGGTGCATTTCTGCGCCCTACGGTAGTCTAATACTTTCAGCTTGTCTCTGTGGAGGCCAGCAATAGTAGTCTGGCCATGTTAGGATGAGCAAGGCTTCGTTTGGATGTGTTAGGTTTGGCTAGGTTAGTATAGGATAGTTTATACACATGTGCTATACAGTGCTATTCGCAGGATTTAAGCGCTCCAATGTGATCTAATATGCTCTCTTTGGCTCTGCGGTGGACAATAATAGTGGTCTCGGTACGCTTGTTTGTGTTACGTTACATTTTCGTTAGGGTAGGTTAATAAGGCTTGGTTAGGATCTCTTTCGCTTTTTTGCTTTATACTGCTATTCGGCGGATTTCTGCCCTCTACATTACTTTAATATACACTGCTCGAATCTGGGGAGGCGTGCAATAGCGGTCGTTGCAAGCTGTGTTCAATTAGGATACTTTCTGTTAGGTTGGGTTAGGCTAAGTTTAGGTGGGATAGACATGACTTTCGTGCTATACACTGTTATCCGGTGTATTTCTGTGATCTACTCAACTCTACTATATTCTTCTTAGCCCTGCACATGCCAGCTATAGTGGTTGCGACACGTTATGTTGAGATAGGCTACGTTTGACTGGGTTATGTTGGGTCACGTTTGGGTAGGATAGCTTTGACTTTCGTGATATAAACTGTTATTATATGGACTTCTGTGATCTACAGTGCTCTACTACATTCTGCTTTCCTCTGTGCACGCCAGGAGCACTGGCCCCTGTACGTCATGCTGAGCTATGCTACGTTCGGTTAGATTTTGTTAACATGGGTCTAGTTCGGGTAGCTGTGACTTTCGCCCTAAAAATTGCGATTCTATGGATTTCGACGCTCTACTCTCGTCTAATATGTTCTGCTCGACTCTGGCGGATCCAGCAATAGTGGTCGCGGTACGTTATGTGGATATGTTACGTTTGGTCATGTTAAGTTTGTATATATTAGGATACGGTAGCTTTGACCTTTGTGCTATACACCGCTATTCGGTGGATTCGTGCGCTCTAGTGTGCTCCAGTATATCCTTCTTGGCTGCGGGAGTGTCAGCTGGAGTGGCCTCGGCACGTTAGTCTGCGTCTGTGTATGTTTCCTTACGTTAAGCTTGGTCAGTTTAAGATAGAATGGCTTAGAGTTTTGTGCCATACGCTGCATGTCAGTCGGTTTCTGCGATCCACTGTGCCCTAATATGTTCTGCTTGGTCTTGGGGTGGCCAGCAATAGTAATTCC
>NW_016955042.1:8100-10083 GCF_001483705.2 Eufriesea mexicana
TTTGGCGTTTGCGCTGTACACTGCTATAAGTTCGATTTCTACGCTCCAGATTACTCCACTTCAATCTGCTCGACACTGTGGATGCGAGCAGTGGTGGTCGTGGCGCGTTAGGTTGTGTGGGGTTACGTTTGAATAGGTTGGGGTACGTTAAGTTTTGTTGGGATATCTTTGGCTTTCGTGCCATACACGGCTATTCGGTTGGTTTCTCTGGTCTACAGTGTTCTAATATATTCTGTTCGGATCAGGGGAGTAGGGAAGCAGTGGTCGCCTCACGTTATGTTGATTTATACTACGACAGTTTGTATGAGGTTAGGTCAGGTTGGGGTGGGATATCTTCGACTTCTCTGCCATACACTGCAGTGCGGTGGATTTCTGCGCTCTACTGTGCTCTAATATGTACGGCTTGACTCTGCGGCGGCCCTTAATATTTGTCTCGGCACATTAGTTTTATTTAGTTTGCGCTTCGGTTGGTTAGGTTAGGATGGTTTGGTTAGTGTTTCCTCGACTTTTGTGCTTTACACTGCTATTAGGTGGTTCTTCGCGCTCTACATTGCTCTACTGTACTCCGCCCGACTCTGGGGAGGCGAGCAATGGTGACCGTGGCACGCTACGTTGAGTTATGTTACGTTCGGTTATGTTAGGTTAGGTAAAGTTTGACTTGGATTGCATTGACTTTCGTGCCACATACCGTTGTTCGGTGAATTTCTGTGACCTACTGTGCCCAGCTATATTCTGCTCGGCTCGCGGGAGGCCGGAAGCAGTGGTCGCGGCACGTTAATCTGTGTTACGCTATGTTTCGCTATGTTATGTCAACTTGGGTTCGGTTCGGTAATCAATGACTTTTGGACTGTACACTGCGATTCTGGAGAGGCCAGCAATTGTGGTTGCGGCAGGCTAAGCTTAGTTATGTTACGTTTCGTTACGTTAAGCTTGTATATATTAGGATAGGGTAGCTTTCACTTTTGTGCTGTACACAGCTATTTGTTGATTTCTGCGCTCTTGTGTGTTCTAGTATGTTCTTCTTGGCTCTAGGAGGCCAACAATGGTTGTCTCGGCACGTTAAGGTGTGTTGGGCTACGATTGATTAGATTAAGCTGGGTCGGGTAGAGTTTGGATATACATGAACCTTTCGTTATAAACTGCAACGCTGTTTGTCTCCGCGCACTATTGTGCTCTAGCACATTCTGCTTGTCTCTGTGAAGGCCAGCGCTAGTTGCCTCGTGATATTTGGTTGAGATAAGTTACTTTTGGTTGTGTCATGATTGGCTATGTTACGATAGCATAGCGTTGACTTTTGAGCTGTACACTGCAATGCGGCAGATTTTTGCACTCTACTTTACTCTAGTATATTCCGATTTGCTCTTGGGATGCCAGTAGTAGTGGCCTCGGCGCAATAGGTTGAATAATGGTAAGTGTATTTGTGATACGTTCGGATCGGTTAGGATATGATAGACTAGACTTTTGAGCTACACGCTGCTATTCGGTGGGTTTCTGTTTTCCACTGTACCCTAATATGTTCTGCTTGGCTATGGGGGTGGAGGGGCGGCAGCAATGTTGGTCACGTCGCGTTATGTTGAGTTAAACTACGTTTGAATAGCTTATGTTGGGTACGTTTAGGCAAGGAGACGTTAGACTTTAGTAATATACACTGCAATGCGGTGGATTTCTGCGCACTACTGCTCCCTAGTACATTCGGATTGTCTCTGTGGAGTCCAGCAATAGTGTTCTCGTCGTCTCCGGTTGGGTTGTGACACGTTTGTCCGTGTTAGGACATGCTACTTCGACGTTTATGCTATACCCTGCTTTTCGGTGGATTTCTGCGCTCTAATGTTTTCTAATGTGCCCTGCTTGGCTCTGGGGAGGCCAGCAATATTTGTCTCGTCACGTCATATTTAGTTACACTACGTTTGTATAGGTTACGTAAGGTCAGGTTAGATCAGAGTGTTGTTGACTTTTGCGCTATTCACTGCGGTGCGGTGGATT
>NW_016955043.1:0-600 GCF_001483705.2 Eufriesea mexicana
CTACTCTCCTCCAATATGTACTGCTTGGCTCTGAGGAGGGCTCAGTGGTCGTATCGGCACGTTTGGATGTGTTTGGTTATGCTCGGTGAGTCACGTCTGGTTAGGTTAGGATAGGATAGCTTTGACTTCTGTGCCACACACTGCTATGCGGTGGATTTCTGCTCCCTACTGGGCTCTAATATGCTCTGCTTTGCGACGTGAAGGCCAGCAACATAGGTCTCGGTATGTTAGGTTTCGTTATGGCGCGTTCGCGTAGGCTACGCTTGGTTAGGTCATGATAGGGTAGCTTAGATTTTTGTACTGTACACTGCTATGCGGTGGATTTCTGCGCTACACTCTGATCTAATATTCCCTGCTTTGATCCGGGAATGCTTGAACTGGTGGCCGCGGCGAGTTAGGTTGCGTTAAGCTACGTTTGGTTTTGATATGTGAGGTTACGTTCGATGAGGATGGCTTCGACTTTTTCGCTAAACACTGCTATTTGGTGGCCTTCTGCACTCTGCAGTGCTCCAGTGTATACTGCTTGGTTCTGTGGAGGCCTGCAGTTGTGGTCTCGTTCAGTTAGTTTGTGTTAGTCTACGTTTGGTTACGTTATATTTG
>NW_016955044.1:0-463 GCF_001483705.2 Eufriesea mexicana
CTTCATTGCATAAGTATGGAGGACAGATACTTTTGGCGTGATATAGCCATTGCAATGCTGCAGAATCGGTCTGGAAAGTTCAACTTTATTGTCATTTTTGATTACTATCGTGGTAAGCCATCTTCCTTGCATAAGTAAGGAGGGAAAATCCTTTCGGTCTGCTATAGCCATAACAATGCTGCAGAATCGGGCTGGAAAGTTCAATTTTATTGACATTTTCGACTAATATCGTGGTGAGCTAGCTTCCTTGCATAAGTATGTGGGAAAGATACCTTTGGTGTGCTATAGCCTTTCCAATGCTGTAGAATCGGGCCGGAAATTTCAATTTTATTGACATTTTCGACTAATATCGTGGTGAGTATACTTTCCTGGATAAATAAGGTGGAAAGATCCTTCTGGAGTGCTATAGCCATTGCAATGCTGTAGAATCCGGCCGGAAAATTCAATTTTATTGACATTTTCG
>NW_016955045.1:0-244 GCF_001483705.2 Eufriesea mexicana
ATTTATGGATGGATGAGTGGATGGATGTATGGATGGATGGATGTATGGATTTATGTATGGATACATGTATGGATGTACGTATGGTTGTATGGACGTACGAATGGATGCATTTATGGAAGTATGAATGTGGGGATTAATGGATGAATGTGTGTATGGATGGATGGATGTATGGTTGGATGTGTTTATGGATGGGTGGATGGGCGGATGTATGTATGGATGTATGCATGGATGTATGTATGGATGC
>NW_016955046.1:0-1061 GCF_001483705.2 Eufriesea mexicana
CCATCCACACATCCATCGATCCATACCTTTATCCACCCATACGTCCGTCCATCCATACATCCACACATCCACACATCCATAAATCCATCCATCCAAACATAAATCCAAACCATACATACACCGACACATACATCCATACATACATCCATACTTCCATCCATCCATACATCCATCCAATCATTCATCCATCCACCCACACATCCATACATAATACATCCATACATCGATACATACGTATCATCCACACATACATCCAACAATCCTTCCACCCATCTATACATCCATACATACATCAGCCCATATGTCCACACATACACTCATACATTCATTCATACATACTTCCATACATACATCATTACATACATCCATACATGCATCCATACATCTGTACATAAATGCATACATCCATCCACGTATCCTGCCATCCACCCATACAACCATCCATACATCCATCCATCCAAACATCCACACATACATACATCCATCGAACCATACATCCATCCATTCATACAAGCACCCATCCATACATCCATCGATACATACATGTATACATCCGTAAATCCATCCATCCATACATTCATACAGCCGCACATCCTTATATCCATCCATCCATACATCCACCCAACCATACATACATCCATACATACGTCCATACATACATCCATACATCCACTCATCCATACATCCATCCAATCATTCATCCATCCACCCATACATCCATACATATATACATTCATACATCGGTACACCCGTATCATCCACACATCCATCCAACAATCCATCCAACCATCTATACATCCATACATACATCAGCCCATATGTCCATACAAACAATCGTACATTCATTCATACATACTTCCATACTTACATCATTACATACATCCATCAACACATCCATCCATACATCCTGCAATCCACAGAAATATCCACCCATACATACATCCATCCATACAACTACACATCCGTACATCCATACATACATATATCCATACGTATAGAAATCCGTACATCCATTCATTCGTACATCAATCCATCCATACATCCATCCATCCATACATACA
>NW_016955047.1:0-1939 GCF_001483705.2 Eufriesea mexicana
AAGGTGCAACGACAGTTATTGCCAGCCTCGCCAGAGACAAGCAGATGCTAGTAGAGCAATGCAGAGCGCATATATCGACCGAAGGGCAGTGTATAGCACAGAAGTTAATGCTATCCTATCCTTACCTAACCAATCGTAACACAAGCAGACGTCACGTAACCCCACCTTACAAGCCACTAAAGCCATTGCTGGCCTCACGAGAGCTAAGCTGGGTATAGCAGAGCTATGTAGAACGCAGGAATCGTCCGAAAAGCGGCGCACAGCAAGAAAGTGAGAGATACCATAACCTAACCTGAGCTAACCTAACATAATCAAACGTAGCATAACTGAAACCAACGTGACGAGGCCGGTATTGCTGGTCTGCCCAGCCCAAGCAGAGCATGCTAGAGCACAGTAGAGCGCAGAAATACACCGAATTGCAGCGTATAGCAGGCTATCCCGCCCGAATCGAGCCAGACCTAGCAGAACCAAGCGTAATCTAAATCGACCTATCGCGCCGCGACCACTGTTGCTGGCCTCCCCTGGGCCATGCAGAATATATTACAGGATATTAGGGCGCCGAAATCCGCAGAAACGCATTGTATTGCAGAAAAGTCAAAGCTATCCGAGCCATACCCAAGCTAAAATAAACTGACCAAACGTAACTTTGCTCAATCTAACATGTAGAGGACACCAGTTATTGCCCCTCGATAGCAAAGCAGAGCATATTAGAAAACAGTAGAGCGGAAAAATCCACCGAAAAGCTTTATGTAGCGCAAAAGTCAAAGGGACCGTATCCTAACCTAACGATTCGTAACACTACCAAACATAACCAGGCTCACGAAAATATGCCGCCGCCACTATTGCTAGCCTCCCCAGAGCCAAGCAGAGCATATTAAAGCACAGTAGAGCACAGAAACCCACCGAATAGCAGTGTCTAGCGCAAAAGTAAAAACTTCCCTGTACTAACCTAGCCAAACGAGACATAGGCAGACATGACGTAAAACATCTTGACGCGCCACGACCGCCATTTCTGGACTCACGAGAGGTAAGCAGAGTATAGAAGAGCAATGTGGAACGCTGAAGTCGTCCGAATAACAGCGTATAGCTCAAAAGTCACAGCTATCCTAACCAAACCTAGCCAAATTCAGCCGAGCCAAACGTAACTTAACTCAATACAACGTGCCGAGAGTACTATTCTTGCCGTCCGCAGAGACGAACAAATTGTGCTAGCGCGCAGAGGAGGGCAGAAGCCCATAGGAAAGCAGTGTGTTGCACAAAAGTCAAAGCCATCCATAACGTAACGCGACGTAGCCTAACCTAACGGAACGTAATATATCTCAATCTAACTTCGGCGACCATTACTGCTGGCCTCCCGATAGTCGAGTAGAGTATGGTAGAGCAATGTACAGCCCAGAAATTCCCCGAATTGCAGTGTCTATAACAAAAGAAAGGCAGATGCTAGTTGAGCAATGCAGTGCGCAGATATCGTCCCAGAAGCAGTGTGCAGCACAAAAGTCAAAGACATCCTCTCCTAACCTAGCCAATGGTAACGTAACCAAACGGAACATAACGCAACCAAACCTGCCTAGGCCACTACTGCTGGCCTTCTCACGGCCAAGCTGGAAGCATTAGAGGGCTATAGGTCGATGGTATCAGAATAATAACGGACTATAGCACTAAAGTTGAAGCCATCCTCTCCTAACATAGCCAAACGTGGAGTAACCTACCGTAGTATATCGCCGCCTAGCGTGCCGCGATCACAAATGCTGGCCTCTCCAGAGCCAAGCAGAATACATTATTGGAGAGTAGAACGCAGAAATCCATAGAATCGTAGTGTGTATCAGAAAAGTCGAAGATACCTAAACCTAACCCGAACGAACAGAACATAGACATACGTAGACAATCTCAACATAACGTGCCGAGAACGCTATTGCTGCGTTCTCCAGAGGCAAGCAGG
>NW_016955048.1:0-272 GCF_001483705.2 Eufriesea mexicana
AAAAATTCCATTGGATTGGTACAGCCATTGCAATTAAATAGAATTTGGCCAGAAAGTCCAATAATGTTGGCATTCTCGACTAATATCGCGCTGAGCTAATTTTTTTACGTAAATACGGAGAAAAAGTTGTGTTGGTTTGCTATATCCACTGCAATAGAGTAGAATTTGGCTAGAAAATACAATTATACAGACATTTTCGGCTAATATCGGGACGAGCTACCCTTTTTACGTAAATAAGGGGAAAAAATTCTGTTGGTTTGGTATAGCCATTG
>NW_016955049.1:0-909 GCF_001483705.2 Eufriesea mexicana
CTTCCGTGCATATATAAGGAGGAAAGTTTCTACTGGCGTGCTATAGCCATTGCAATGCTATAGAATCTGCCTCGAAAATTCAAGTTTAATGACATTTTCGTCTAATGTCGTGTGGAGCTAACTTTCTTGCATAAATACGGAGGAAAGATTCAATTGGAGCGCAATAACAATCGCAACGCTAAAGAATCTGGCGGGAAAAACTAAATTTTCTTGACGTTTCCGACTATTATCGTGGTGACCTAACTTTCTTGCATATATAAGGAGGATAGATTCTACTGGCGTGCTATACCCATAGATATGCTTCAAAATCTGGCGGGAAAATGTAATTTAACTGACATTTTCGACTAATATCGCGGAGAGCAAGCCCACTTGTATAAATAAGGACGAAACATTCTATTGGCGTGCCATAGACATTGCAATGCTATAGAATCTTGCTGGAAAATACAATTTTATTGACATTTTCGGCTAATATCGTGGTGACTTAGTTTTCTTGGATATATAAGGAGGAAAGATCCTACTGGAATGCTGTAGCTATTGCAATGCTATAGAATCTGGCTGGAAAATTGAATTTTATTGACGTTTTCGATTATCTTGGTGACCTAACTTTCTTGCATATATAAGGACAATGGATACTATTGGCGCGCCGAAGCCAATGAACTCCTATAGAATCTTGCTGCAAAATATATTTTCATTGACATTTTCGTCTAATATCGTGGCGGCGTCTCTTTCATGCGTATATAAGGAGGGAAGATTCTACTGGCGTGCTATAGCCATTGCAATGCTTTAGAATCTGTCTGGAAAATTCAATTTTAATGGCATTTTCGTCTAACATCGTGGCGACCTATCTTTCTTCCATATATAAACAGGAAAGATTCTACAGGCGTGCTATAGCCATTGCAATGCTATAGA
>NW_016955049.1:926-1329 GCF_001483705.2 Eufriesea mexicana
TGACCTTTTCGACTAATATCTTTGTGAGTTAGCTTTCTTGCATAAATAAGGAGGAAAGATTCTACTGGCGTACTATAGTCAATGCAATCCTATAGAATCTTGCTGGATAATACAATTTTATTGACATTTTCGACCAATATCGTGGTGACCTAGCTTTCTTAGATATATAAGGAGGAAAGATTCTACTGGCGTGCTATAGCCATTGCAATGCTTTTGAATATGTCTGGAAAATACAATTCTAATGACCTTTTCGACTAATATCGTGGAGAGTTATCTTTCTTGCATAAATAAGGAGGAAGGATACTATTGGCGCCCTATACCCACTGCAATTCCATAGAATCTGAATGGAAAATTCGATTTTATTGATATTTTCGACTAATATCGTGGTGAGCAAATCCACTTG
>NW_016955049.1:1433-1993 GCF_001483705.2 Eufriesea mexicana
CTATCGTGGTCATCTATATTTCTTGCATATAGAAGGAGGAAAGGGTCTACTGGCGTACTATAGTCATTGCAATCCTATAGAATCTGGCTGGAAAATTCAGTTTTCTTGCCATTTTCAACTAATATCGTGGTGAGCATACCCACTTTTATAAATAGGTATGAAACATGCTATTGGCGTGCCAAAGATACTGCAATGCTATAGAATTTTGCTGGAAAAACATTTTTAGTGACATATTCGACTAATATCGTGGTGAAATGACTGCATTGCATTAATAAGGATGAAATATTCTATTGGCGCGCTATGGCCATTACAATGCTATAGAATCTGGCTGGAAAATTCAATTTTATTGACATTTTCGACTAATATCGTGGCGACCTTACTTCCGTGCATGTATAAGGAGGAAAGTTTCTACTCGCGTGCTATAGCCATTGCAATGCTATAGAATCTGCCTCGAAAATTCAAGTTTAATGACATTTTCGACTAATGTCGTGTGGAGCTAACTTTCTTGCATAAATAAGGAGGAAAGATTCAATTGGAGCGCAATAAGAATTGCAATGCTA
>NW_016955050.1:0-2048 GCF_001483705.2 Eufriesea mexicana
GAGCCCAGAAGGCCACCGAATAGCAGTGTATAGCACAAAAGTCAAAGCTATCCTATCCTAATGAATCCAATCTTGACATTGACGAACGTAACATAGCTCAGCCTATCGTAGCCCGACCACTATTGCTAGCCTCCTCAGGACCAAGCAAGATGTAGTAGAGCGCAGCCGAGCGCAGAAGTCCATCGAATAGCGGTTTATAGTACAAAAGTCATATCTCTCCAGGCATAACCATAGCTAATATAACCTAACCAAGCGTAGCCTACCATAACGTAACTTGCCGCGGACACTATTGGCGGCATTCCCAGGTCAAAGCACAAAACAGCAGAGCACAGTCGAGCGCAGAAATCATCCGAATAGCAGGGAACTGCACGAAAGTTGGAGATAACCGTACCGAGATTCAAATAACCCAGCCTTACTAAACGCAACATGACGCAACCTAACGTGCCGAGACCACTATTGCTGGACTCTGCACAGACAACCATAAAATATTGGAACGCCGTAGAAAATAGAACGCCATAAAATATTGGAACGCCTCCACAGAGACAAGCAGAATGTACTAGAGCTCAGATGTGCGAAGAAATCCACCGCACTGCAGTTAACAGGAGAAAAGTCGAAGTTATCTTAACCTAACCTGACCTAACATAACCACACCATACATAACATTTCTTAACATAACGCGCCAAGACAACAATTGCTGGCCAGCCCACAGCCAAGCAGAACATACTAGAGCACACTAGGGCGCAGATATCCCTAGCAATGCGGTGAAAAGCACAAGAGACATAGATACCCTTGCACAACCTGACCTGACCTAACCTAACCTAACTTCGCATAACCTTGCATTACGTGCCGCAGCCACTGCTGATGGCAACCCTGGATTCAGGTAGAAGATGGCAAAGCACTGTAGTTCATAGTAATCCTCCGAAAAGCAGTGCACAGCACGGAAGCCAAAGTCATCCTATCCAAACTTAACCTAACCTAACTTAACCAAACATACCTGCCTAAACTTACCGTGCGAAGACCTCCATTGCTCGCCTCCCCGAATTCGAGCGGAGTACAGTCGAGCAATGTAGAGCGCGTACATCCTGCGAAAGAAAGTGCACAGCACAAAAGTCAAAAAAATCCTAACCAAGCCTTCCTAACGTAACAACACCGAACGTAACCTAACTCAAGCTGACGAGCCGGGACTACTGCGACTAGCCGCCCCAGAGACAAGCAGAACATATCAGAGCACAGTCGAGAGCAGAAATGCACCGAATAAAAACCTATGCCACAAGAGTCTAAGCTATTCTATCCTAACCAAGCCAAACGTATCATAAACAAGTGTAGCATAGCTCAATCTAACGTGCAGAGACCACTGTAGCATTCCTCTCTAGACCCAAGCAGAATTTACTAGAGTACAGCACAGCGCATGGATTCAACTCATTGCAGTGTGTAGCACAAAGCTCCAACATATCCTGACATAACTTGTCCTAACGTAACATATACACAAGCAGCGTAACCAGACATGGCGTGACGAGACCGATGTTGCTGGCATGTCCAGCGACAAACAGTGCATATTGGAGCGCATTTGAGCGCAAGTTCCACCGAATAACAGTGAATAGCACAAATGTCAAAGTAGCCTATCCTAACCAAGTCAAACGTAACATGTCAAAACGTAGCGTAACTCAACCTAACATGGCGGGACATCGATTGCGGACCTCCACAGAGACAAGCATGGTATTCTAGAGCACAGTATTGCGCGGAAATCCGCCGCATTGCAGTAAATACCACAGGAGTCGAAGATATCACGACAAAACTTGACCTAACCTAACCTAAAACCTAACCTAACGGAACGTAGCATACCCCAAAATAACGCGCCGCGACCACAGCTCCTGGGCTCCCCCAGCCGAGCAGAATGCAGTAGGGCACAGTAAATCAGAGGAATCTACCGAATAACCAAGCATGACACGCCATAGCCTAAACAAACGTAACACAACCAACTTAACGTGCCGAGACCACTATTGCTGGCCGAGACAGAGCCAAGCAGAAAATATTGGAAATTCGTAGAG
>NW_016955051.1:0-327 GCF_001483705.2 Eufriesea mexicana
TTGCAATGCTATAGTATCTGGATGGAAAATTCAATTTTATTGACATTTTCTGCTAATAACGTGGTGAGTTACCTTTCTCGCATTTATAAGGAGGATTGATTCTAATGGTGTGCTATAGGCATTGCAATGAAGTAGAATCTTCCTGGAAAATTCAATTTTATGTACATTTTCGACTATTATCGCGGTGAGCTAACTTTCTTGCATAAACATGGAGGAAAGATTATGGTGGCAAACTGTAACCATTGCAATGCTATAGAATCATGATGGAAAATTCAATTTCATTGACATTTTCGACTAATATCGTGGTGCGCCAACTTCCTTGTATAA
>NW_016955052.1:0-580 GCF_001483705.2 Eufriesea mexicana
TTAGTCGAAAATGGCAATAAAATTGAATTTTCCAGCCATATTCTACTGCATTGCAATGGCTATGGCACTCCATAAGGATCTTTTCCCCATATTTATACAAGAAAGTTAGCTCACCACGATATTAGCGGAAAATGTCAATAATTTTGAATTTTCCAACCACATTCTGTATCATTTCAATGTCTAAAGCATGCCAATAGAATCTTTCCCCAATGTATATGCAAGACAGTTAGCTCGCCTCGATATTAGACGAAAATGCAATAAGATTGTCCTTTCCGGCCTGATTCCATAGCATTGAAGTGGCTATAGCACGCCAATTGCATCATTCATCCTTATTTCTGAAAGAAAGTTGGCTCACCACGATATTAGTCGAAAATGTCAATGTCTATTAAATTGAATTTTCCAGGAAGATTCTATTGCATTGTAATCCCTATTGCACGCCAATAGAATCCTTCCTCCTGAATTATGCGAGAAAGTTAACTCACAGCGATATTAGTGGAAAAGGACTATAAAATTGAAATTTGCAGCCAGATTCTATTGCATTGCAAAGGCTATAGCACGTCAATGGAATATTTCCTCCTTA
>NW_016955053.1:0-2570 GCF_001483705.2 Eufriesea mexicana
ATGCTTCCCCAAACTGACCTAACCCAGCCCAATCAATCGTAGCCTAATCCAAAGTAATGTACGAAGACCGCTATTGCTGTCCTTAACATAGACAAGCTTAACATATCAGATCTCAGAAGTGCGCAAAAATCCACCGAGCAGCAGTCTATACCGAGAGTGTCAAGGCTATCGAGACATGACCCAAACAAACGTAACCGAATCGGACGCAACCTAACACAACCTATCGGGCCGAGACCACTGTTACTGTTCTCCCCAGCGCAACGCGTAGCATATTAGGGGACAGCATGGGCCAGAAATGCAACGAATTGCAGTGTATGACACAAAATTTTAAACTGCCCTCTCACAAACTATACTAACCTAAGCTAACTGAACGTAACGTATCTCAACCTGTCGTACATCGACCGCTATTGCTGGCCTCCCCAGAGACGAGAAGAGTATAGTAGAGCAATGTACAGCTAAGGGAACCATCGAAAAGTATTGTGTAGCACAAAAGTAAATGCTACCCTGCCCAACCTATCCAAACCTAATACAACCAGACATAAGATACCAGAGACTGATGTGCAACGACCACTATTGCTGACCACCCTGGGGTCGAGTGAAGTATAGTAGTGAACAGTAAAGCGTAGAAAATCACAAGAAAATAGTGTATACCACGGAAGTCAAAGTTATCCAAGCCTAATCAAAACAAACATAATCTGACCAAACGTAGCCAACCTCAAGTTAACGTGCCGAGAACACAATCACGGGCCTCGCCTGCGCCAAGCAGAGTATAACAGAGAACAGTATAGCACAGAAATCCACCGCATACCGGTGTACAGCACAAAGGTCAGTGATATCCTATCACAACCCAAATATACCTAACCTCACCAGACGTAACATGACTCTACGTAACGCGACGAGGATCCAGTCCCTGGTCTCTCCAGAGCAGAGGGGAGCCTATTGCATCAAAGTCGAGCGCAGAAGTCTACCGAATATCAGTGCATAGCACAAAAGTCAAAACTGTCCTAGCCTAACATAACGAAACGAAGCAGAACCAAATGAAATCTAACTGCAGCTAACCGACCCACACAACTATACTAGGGCACAGTGGAGCGCAGATAGCCACCAAATGGTAACGTATAACACAAGAGTCGAATATATGCTAACCCAACCTGACCTAACCTGACTTAGTCAAACGTGGGCTAAAACAACTTAATGAGCCGAGACCACTGCCTCTTGCCACTCCAGTGCCAATCAGAACCTACTAGAGCTCAGTAGAGGGAAGGAATCCAACGAGCAGCAGTGTATGGCACAAAAGTCAAAGCCATCATAACCAAACATAACCCAAACTCGCCTAACCATACGTAACATAACAAAATCTATCGTGTCACGACCACTATAGCTGGCCGTCACAGTGTAAAGAAGAGCACAGTAGAGCACAGTAGAGTGCAGAAATCTAGCGAATAACAGCCGTTGCCAAGAAATTCAAGGCTATCCAGGCCTAACGCAAACATAACCAAATCAAACGTAACCAAACTCAAGCTAACGTGATGAGACCACTATTACGATCCTTCCCAGTGACGAGCATAGTATAGTAGAGCACAGTGGAGCGCAGAAATTCATGGAATAGCCGTGCATACCAAGAAAGTCGTAGCTATCCAAACCGGAGCCAAACATACATAACCTAACCGGACGTAGCCCCACACAATCTATCGTGCAGCGACCACATTTGCTGGCGTCCCCAGAGCCGAGCAGAAAATATTAGAGCACAACAGAGCGCAGCAATCCTATGAACAGCAGTGTACAGCACAAAAGGCGAAGTTATCCTATCCTAACATATCTCAAGCCAACGTGCCGTGACCAGTATTGCTACCCTCCCCAGAGCCAAGCAGAACGCATGGGAGGAGAGTAATGCGCAGAAGTTCATAGGATTGTGGTTCATATCGCAAAAGTCAAAGTTATCCGACCCTAACCAAGCCAAACGTAACATAGCGCAGGCCAACTTGCGCCGGACACCACTACTCGCATCCCCGGAGCAAAGCAGAATGTACTAGAGCCCATTATAGCACAGAGTTTGACTGCATAGCCGTGTATAGCACAAGAGTCGAAGCTATCGTAACATAACCTGACCTAACCTAAACTAACAGAACATAACCTGATTAACCCTAACATGCCGGGATCGCTATTGCTGGCCTTCCCGCAGCCAAGCAGAAAACATTAGAGCACAGTAGAACGCAAAGATCCGCCGAATTTCAATATGTAGCACAAAAGTGAAAGCTATCCTCTCCTGACATGAGCAATCGTTACAGAAACAAACGAAGCGTAACGCTATCAATCGTGACGAGAAATCCTCGGAATGGCAGTGTATAACACGAAAGTCGGAGCTATCCTGACAGAATTATGCCCAGCCTAACCTAACAAAGCATAATATAACTCAACCTAAGGTGCCGAGAAGACTAATGCCGCTCCCCGGAGGGCCAACCAGAATATAGTAGAGCACAGTAGAGCTGAGTAGGTCGCCGAATAAGAGCGCATAGCACGAAAGTCGAAGAAATCCTTACCGAGCTTAACCAGGCGTCACCTAGCCATAC
>NW_016955054.1:0-795 GCF_001483705.2 Eufriesea mexicana
GTTCTGACTGTAGTGCTATAGCCTGCTATTAGGTAAACTCCTGCGCCCTACATTGCTCTAATGTCTTCAGCTTGGCTCTCGCAGGACCTGCAATACTGACCTCGGCTCTTTATGATGAATCAGGTTACGTTCGCTTAGGTTGGGTCAGGATAAGTTTGGACAGGATAGCTTTACCTTTTGTGCGATACACAGCTATTCGGCGGTTTTCTGCGCTCTGCTGTCCACTAGTTTGTCCTGCTTGGCTCTGTCGAGGGCGGCAATAGCGGTCTCGGCACGCTAAGGTGATTTACGTTATGTATAGTTATGTTATGTTTGGTTAGGTTAAGGGAGGGTAGCTTTGTCTTGAGTGCTGAATTCTGCTATCAGGACGATTTCTGCGCACTTGTGTGCTCTAATACTTTTGGCTTGGCTCCGGAAAGGACAGCAAGGGTGGTTTCGGCGCGTTATTGTGAGACATGCGATGTTCGTTTTGGTTGCGTTAGCCTTCGTTTCGTAAGGACAGCTTTCGCCTTGTGCTGTTCGCAGCTATTCGGTGCATTTGTGCGCACTACTGTGCTCTAGCTTGTCCGGCTTGTCTCTGGGGTGTGCAAAAATTGCGGTCTCGGCTCTTTCGGTTTGGTCAATCTATGTTCTTTTATGGTCTGTTGTCTTGGGTTATGTTTGGGTAGCCGTGACTTTTGTGATATACACTTCGACTGTGTGGATTTTTGCGTTCTACTCTCCACTGACGTGTTCCGCCTGACTGTGTGGAAGCCAGCAATAGTCGTCTCGTCACGGTAGGCTGATATATGCTTC
>NW_016955055.1:0-775 GCF_001483705.2 Eufriesea mexicana
TGTCATTAAAATTGAATTTTCCAGCCAGATTCTCTAGCACTGCATTGGCTATAGTAGGCCAATGGTATTCTTCGACCTTACGAATACAAGGGAGTCAGCTCACCACGATATTAGTCGAAAATGTCACTAAAATTGAATTTTCCAGGCAGACTCAATAGCATTGCAATGGCTATAGCACGACTATAGAATCCTTCCTCCTTATCCAAGCAAGAAAGTCAGCTCACCACGATATTACACGAAAATGTCAATAAAATTGGATTTTCCAGCCTGACTCTATAGCTTTGCTATGGCTATAGCACGCCAATAGAATTTTTCCTCCTTATTTATGCAAGAAGATTAGCTCACAACGATATTAGTCGAAAATGTAAAGAAAATTGAATTTTCCAGCCAGGCACTACAGCATTGCAACGGCTATAGTAGGCCAATATAGGCCAATAGAATTCTTCCTCCTTTCGTATACAATGGAGTTAGCTCACCACGATATTAGTAGAAAATAACAATAGAATTGCATTTTCCAGGCAGATTCTATAGCGTTGCAATGGCTATAGCACGACAAAAGGATCTTCCCTCCTTATTTATGAAAGAAAGATAGCTTACCACGATATTAGTCGAAAATGTCAGTAAAATTGAATTTTACAACGATATCCTATTGCAATGCAATGGTTATAGCGCGGCAATAGAATCTTTCCTCCATATTTATGCACGAGAGTTAGCTCACCACGATATTAGTCGAAAATGTCAATAAAATTGAATTTTCCAGCCAGATTTTATAGCA
>NW_016955055.1:847-1073 GCF_001483705.2 Eufriesea mexicana
CGAAAATACCAATAAAATTGAATTTTCCAGCCCGTTCCTATAGCATTGCAATGGCTGTAGCACGCCAATAGTATCTGTTCTCCTTATTTATGCAAGAAAGTTACTTCACCACGATATTAGTCCAAAATGTCAATAAAATTGTATTTCCTAGCCTCATATTATTGCATTGCAATGGCTATAGCACGCCAATAGAATCTTTCCTCCTAAATAAGGAGGAGTGTCAGCT
>NW_016955056.1:0-1077 GCF_001483705.2 Eufriesea mexicana
TAACGTGACGAGACCCGTATTGCTGCCGCCCCAAGCGGCAGGCAGAACATATTAGAGGAGTTCATAGCTCAGAAATCAATGTTTTCGCAGTGTATAGCACAAAAGTCGAGGTTACCCTATAGCAACATAAACAAGCTTAAATAAAGCGAACGTAGACGTACTCAACCTAATGCGCCGTGGACAATTTTGCTGGCCCCCAGAGCCAAGCGGAGCATATTATAGCAATGTTGGGCACAGAAAGCCACAGGATAGATGTATACAGCACGAAAGTCAAAGCTATAAGCTCCTAAACCAACCAAACGTATGTTATCCAAACGGACCCAAATTCAAGCGAACGTGACCAGAACACTGTTGCTGGCCTCCCCAGCCCCAAGCAGAATATACTTCAGATCAGTAGAACGCAGAAATCCGCCACACTGCAGCGTACAGCACGAAAATCTAATTTACCCAAGCCTCACCCGAACCAACCTAAACTAATCAAGCGATTAACTGAACATAACGTGCCACCACCTCTATTGCTGGCCTCCCCAGATCCAAGCAGAATATACTGCAGCGCAGTAGGACGCAGGAAGCTACCGAACAGCAGTGTAAAGCTCTAAAGTCAAAGCTACCCAATCCAAACCCAACCAAACGTGACATAACTCACCCATTCGTGACCAGACCTCTATTGCTGCCTTCCCCGTATGCAAGCAGAACATATTAGAGGAAAGTAGAGCACAGAAACCAATAGGACCGCGGTGAATAGCACAAAAGTCTAGGATACCCTTCCCTGATCTAGCCGAAAGTAACATATCCGTACTTAGCATAGCGCAACATAACGTACCGCGGCCATTATTGCGGGCCTCGCCAGCGCCAAGCAGAGTATGGTAGGGCTCGGTAGAGCGCAGGAATGATCCGAATAACAGTGTATAGCACGAAAGGCAAAGCTATTCTCTCCGAACTAAAGGTAACTTGGCATAACCAAACTCAATATAACACAACCAAACGTGCCGAGAAGACAATTGCGGCCTCCCAAGTGCCAAGACGAAAATATTAGAGCATAGTGGAGCAGAGAAATCCACCCAATAGAAGTGAAGA
>NW_016955057.1:0-519 GCF_001483705.2 Eufriesea mexicana
TCAATATCTATAATCTGCCATACCTTGGTGAATAGGTCGCCCAACGCCTTCAATCCAATGGCAAGTACAGTCCTCTACTTGCCAGAAAATAGGTCTATTCCAAATTTATAACCTGCTATTGCTTGGTGAATAGATCGCCTAACGCCTTCAATCCAATATCCAGTACAGCCTTCTACCTGCCAGAGAATAGGTCTATTCAAGATCTATAACCTGTTATAGCATGGTGAATAGATCGCCGAACGCCTTCAATCCAATGGCAAGTGCAGCCATTTGCTTGCCAGAGAATAGGTCAATTCAAATTCTGTAACATGTTACAGCTTGGTGAATAGAACGCGTAACGCCATCAATCCAATGGCAAGTAAATCCGATTACTTGCCAGAGAATTCGCCTATTCAAGATCTAAAATATGTTATAGCTTGGTGAATACATCGCTTAATATCTTCAATCCAATGGCAAGTACAGCCGTCTTCTTGCCAGCGGACAGGCCTATTCAAAATCAATAATCTGTTACAGCTTGGT
>NW_016955058.1:0-1200 GCF_001483705.2 Eufriesea mexicana
CCAAACTCATCCTAAACAAACCTAACCCGACGTAACCTGTCTCAACCTAACGTGCAGAGACCGCTACTTCTGGCCTTCCCAGTGCCTAGCTTAAAGCGTTCGAGCAGTGTAGGGCACAGGATTCCACTTAACTACATACTACATCGCTAAGGAAAAACCGCATATCCTAACCTAACCAACAGTGACGTAACCAAACGTTACGTAACACTACTTGAAGTGCCGCGACAACTACTGCGGGGTTACCCAAGGAAAAACTGAAAATATTAGATCACTGTAGTGCGCAGAGGTCCAAGTAATAGCAGACTATAGCACTAAAGTCGGAGATATCCTCTCCTACCTTACCAAGCGTAACATACCCAGACGTAATCCGACTCAACTTAATGTGCCGCGAGCACTATTGCTGTCCACCACAGAGCCAAGCAGAACACGTTAGCGGAGAATAGAACGCAGAAATCCATATAATCACTGTGTATATCTGAAAATTCAAAGATACCCAAACCTAACCCACCCCAATAGAGCATATACAAACATAGCCGAACACAACCTAATCTGCCGCGACCGCTGTCGCTACGACCCCAGTGCCAAGCTGGACATACTGGAGCATAGTAGAGCGCAGAAATCAGACGGACTGCATTGCACACCTCAAAAGTTGAAGCTAACCTAGCCAAAATTAGCCTAACGCAAACTAACCGAACGTAACGTGACTCATTGGATCGTGCAGAGACCACTATTGCTGTCCTTCCCAGAGCCAAGCTGAAAATATTAGGGCACTGCAGGTCGCCGAAATCCAGCTAATAGAAGACTATAGCAATAAAGTCGAAGACACCCTCTCGTAACCTAACCAGTAACATATGCAGACGTATCCTTACTCAACCTAACGCGCCGCGAACACTATTACTTGCCACCCCAGAACCACGCAGTACACGACAGCGTAGAGTAGAACGTAGAAATCCATGGTATCGCAGTGAACATCGGAAAAGTCATAGATACCCAAACCAACAAAACATGACGAAGCATAACCTGACTCTACATAACTTGCAGAGGCAGCTATTGCTGCCGTTTCCAGAGCCAAGCAGGATATATAGAGCGCATTTGATCGCGGACACCCACCGAAGAGCAGTGTACTGCACATGTGTAAAAACTGACCTATCCAAGCTAAGCCCAACTCGACCCAACCGTACGTAGCCTGACAAAACATGG
>NW_016955059.1:0-2231 GCF_001483705.2 Eufriesea mexicana
TACATGTATTTCAAACAACGAATTACTTATATTACAATATTACAATAAGAAATCGTAGTTTTGTTTCAATTCTTGAAATTGTATTGGATCATATTTGATGTACTTATGAATATCGCGACATTCGTTGTCCGACGATTAATATACTTACTTGTATCACGTAAGTTTCCTCTTGTGTATAAAGATTCAAGAATTCCTTTAAACACACCACTGCGAACAAATACGGTAGACTCGTCTCGTGCCATGGCAGCAATCGCACATTAATGCCAGATTGTGAAAATGAAATTACTAGAACTACCCTGGCGATATCTGATTGTGAAAACAGGAACTCGCAGGATAACCGTAATGTCTCGCCATAAATTACATAATTCTCTAGATGTTGCTTTCTCATCCTTTTCCGTTGGGTTGAACGAACGAATAACCTTCAAAGACCAAAGTATTATAGATCAATGAATTCATTCTGAAATACACTATCTGCTCAGATAAAAATAAAAAAAAAATATACAGTTCCATTTAAAAAAACTTTGAAACGGAATAAGTTTCATTTGAAATATTTTTTGAAACGAACTATAGGTTAGGAAATAATTGTGTTTGAAACTTTAAATGGGACATCCTGTATTTATATATTTTTGCAACGAAAGTAATTTCTGAAATCGTTGCATTAATTTCCATGGTTACTCTTGATCATGAATGTGTTTCTTGTACTTAATTCTTCAAACATTTCATATGCACAAGGTAGAAATTTTATCATCGAAACGTATCACGAACCACTGCATTACCTAGAGTACAAACAACTTATTAAAAAGGAAATGGTAAATAAGGACCTCAGAAATAGATCATGAAAAAGTCCAATAGTAAATTTAAACAATTTTGGAATGTCCAACAATTTTTGAAATTTTGTTATCCCCAAGGGTAATTTTAATATTTCACGGAACACTGTGTTAAATTTTAGTGGTAAAGTAGCGATTGATACCCGGTAATAGCGAATCTCTTTTCCAAGAGCACATCCCATTTCTGACGATGGCTATACGTCTATGTTACGAACATGTCTGTTAGTTCATTGGCGATACGTTCGATTAAATCGATAATTTAAAAACTAGTAAAAGTCCTGGTATTGACGGTACCAGTATTTTTATTAAATCTTATTAAACCTTGATTATTTTTCATAAATCATGGACATTTCGATACATTTCTGAAGTGTTGGACGATAAACTTAGTGTCTTTCAACTTTCAGGCAGGGTGTGTATCTGATATCTATAACTATAAGCCAATCAACATTAGTAAAGCGTTAGGTAAGATTTTGGAAAGCATCGTAAAGGAACAAATTGAATTTACAGTTTCTGCACGTTATTCCTGATCAGCAGCATGAATTCATTGCTGCTCGTTCAACGAACCAATTTAACCATCTGTATTTAACACAAATCTAACGCCATATATGAACTGTAAATTGACACTATTTATATCGTAGGATGACGAGCGATGAAGGGCATTGACGATGTATAAAGAGTAGTAGCGAGGTGAATGGGTGTGCGGTCTTACCTCTAAGGGAGTGCATGGAAACGTTTGGGTGGCTTCTCAAAATGCGAGGAATAGCGAACGGCGGCATCGGGTCTGACGCGAAAGAACAAACGATAGCGCGAAATCCTTTGTCAAGATGTCTGTGACTATGTCGAATGATTAAAAAGGAAAGCATGTATATGAAAAGAGATAGATTTGGCTTTAAGTAAGGATGCAAGGGCGCGAGGCAGTCAGAATATAGTTGAGATTTGAGAAGAATTGAGAAGAATTGAGAAGAAGTCAGAAATAGGCAGATTTGAGTTGACACGTGTGGAAAACTTAGTGTAATATTTTAATTAAAGAAAACCTGTTTTGTTACGAAAAAAGAGTTATTGTTTGTTAGACGCACAGATCTCTGCCTGCATAGGATTAATTTAGACAAAAATTCTACGATACAGATTTCTATAAAGTTTTCGTAAAACCAGTCACGCTATACTTTCATCCAAGGTGCCAGAGATAGGCTGTAAAGGAAATCTATTGTCGTGGCTTTGTAATTATGTATTTTTCTAATCGACACATGACTGTAACCCTAAAGGTCTTAAGCGACTGTCGTATAACGATAAAATCGGTGTCGTTAACTTAAAATTAAAAACAATCAAGTAAAATGATAAAATATGTACAAAATGACTCCTAAATTCCACTTGATGTTTCAAGTATTTGGGAAATTTTTAATACTT
>NW_016955060.1:0-436 GCF_001483705.2 Eufriesea mexicana
ATAGGTCACCTGACGCCTTCAATCCAGTGGCAAGTACAGCCATCTGCTTGCCAGGGGATAGGTTCACTCAAAACCAACAGTCTCTTATAGATTGGTGAATAGATCGCCTAACGCCTTCAATCCAATGGCAAGTACAGCCATCTACTTGCCAGAGAATAAGTCTATTCAAAATCTATAATCCGTTATAGCTTGGTGAATAGATCGCCTAACGCATTCATTCCAATGGCAAGTGCAGACATATACTTGCCAGAGAATACGGCTACTCAAAACCAATAGTCTGGTATCGCTTGGCGAGTAGTTCGCCCAACGCCTTCAATTAAATCGAAAGTACAGCCATCTTCATGCCAGAGTATAGGTCTATTGAAAATCAATGACCTGTTACACCTTGATGAATAGAACGCCTAACGCCTTCAACCAATGGCAAGTACAGCCATCT
>NW_016955061.1:0-459 GCF_001483705.2 Eufriesea mexicana
CCACACATCCATGTATCCATAAATCCATCAATCCGTTCTTCCATCCATCCATCCATACATCCGCCCTGCCATACAAACATCCATACATACATCCATACATACATACATACATACATCCCACCACACATCCATCCATTCATTCATCAATCCATCCGTAGATGCATTCATATATACATCCATACATCCACACATCCATACATCTTTACATATATACATCCACACATCCATACATCCGTACACCCGTCCATCCACACCTCAATCGATTCATACACACATCCAATCAAGCAACCACTCATTCATTTGTACATCCATCCATACATCCTCCTTGCCATACATCCATCCATCCATACATCCACCCATCCATACATCTATCGTTCCATACATCCATCCATCCACACACCATCCCATCCTTATATCCATCGATCCATACAGCAATACAACGATCCATCCATACACCCA
>NW_016955062.1:0-586 GCF_001483705.2 Eufriesea mexicana
TTGTGCCACATATGCGTATTTTATTTTGTAATAAGAATTCAGCGTATTATAATAGAATTCAAAATATATTATTCAAAATATTATAATAGTTGTACATATAAAAATGGTGCAAATATCCGAAATATGGCCTAAGAATCGTTGCTAGTGTTTTGCAGATATTTGCCTCGTCCACAATAAATCTCTGTTATAATTGGGTGAAAGGGAAAAGACGCAGGGCAGCTTTTTATATAATCACGTTTTATTCCTTCCACAACTATATTCTCTCGTGTTCCCTGCTCGACTGACGGAACGTTCTAGTCATCAATTGACTACCAAAAAATCAATTGACACGACTGATGGCGTCGTTGCTTCTACGTTGGTATAGTCAATATCTTTATTATCGATTTCGCCAATACACCTCCTCAACGATGTCATTCTCTGCATGATAACCTAGTCCACATTTGTTTCATAATGTTTTCAGTTTAACACTTTCCATCTTCTCAATTGAGGACAGTGTCTCTATGTCCAGCTTATTGTACTGTTACAGTACCGAATCACATATCTACTGACTCATTTTCTATCTACCCTCGATTTAGCGTAATTTGCG
>NW_016955062.1:638-945 GCF_001483705.2 Eufriesea mexicana
TATAATCCTTCGTCCTTTCTAGGTACCTTACAATTCTCTTTGCCTCGTTTCAGTCGGTGTTGCTTGGTTTGTTCATTTTTCTACTTAATATACCAACACTTGGCATTATACCTTGCCTCGTGGCGGTAGCTATGTACATTAGACTTCCTACTAAGCTTTGGTATTCCTTGTTCTTTGATAATTGCGAATTATCTTCTATTTTTTTATATCCCGTATCTATTGGAATATTCGAATATTTTATATTCTTTAAACCATATTTCTCGATGATTTCATTGATGTGTTTCTTCTGGTGGATGTATAATATTCC
>NW_016955063.1:0-238 GCF_001483705.2 Eufriesea mexicana
GAGAATGTCAATAGAACTGAACTTTTCAGTCAGATTCTGAAGCAATGAAATGGTTGTAGCAAACCAATAGGATCTTTGCTCCTTACTCATTCAGAGTATATAGCTCACCACGTTATTAGTCGAAAATGTCAATAGAATTGAACTTTTCAGTCAGATTTTATTGCAACGCAACGAGAATAGCAACCCAATAGAATCTTACCTCGTTATTTACGCCAAAAAGTCTGCTCACCACAATATT
>NW_016955064.1:0-1747 GCF_001483705.2 Eufriesea mexicana
GCTGGCACCCGCAGGGCCAGGCAGAATATAACAGTGCACAGTCGAATGCAGAATTCCTCCGAACAGCAATGCATAGCGCGGAAGATGCAGATAACCTAACCCAGCCAAACGCAACATAACTCAATCAAACGTGCCTTGGTCACTATCGCTGGCGTCCCCAGAGCCAAGTAGAAAATATTAGATCACAGTAGAGCGCAGAAATCCGCGTGTAACCGTGTATAGCACAAATGTCTGAACTATCATGTCCTAACCTTACCAAACGTAAAACGCCCGGACGTAGCATAGCTCAAGCAAACGTGCCGAGACCACTATTGCTGGCCACCCCAGAGCCAAGCTTGACATACTAGAGCACACTTGTGCGCGAAATTCCACCGCATAGCATTGTATAGCACAAAAGTCAAAGCTTTTCTATCCCAGTATATCAAGTCTCAGCATAGCCAAACGTACCGTCGCTCAACATAAGGTATCCCGACCACTACTGCTGGCCTCCACAGTGCCGAGCAGAACTTACTAGAGGACAGTACGGCGCAGAAGTTCACAGGAACGCAGTGCACGGCACAAATGTCATATGTATCCTGACCTAACCCAAGCTATCGTAACCTAACCAAACGTAGCCTACATCAACAAGACGTGCCGCGGCCACTACTGTTGGCGTCCCAAGGAGCAAGCGGAATGTAGTAGAGAGCAGTCGAGCGCAGAAGTCCATCGAGCAGCAGCGTATAACACGAAAGTCGAAGTTACCGTTACTCAAATTAACCCAACCTAGACCAACGAAAGGTAAGCTAAGTCAAACTAACGTGCCGAGACATGCATTGGTGGCATTCCGATGGATAACTACAATTTACTAGAGTACAGTACTGCGCAGTAATACTCCGAATGGCAGTGTACAGCACGAAGGTCTAAGACCCCGGGCCGAGGCTATCCTAACCTAACCTAACCAAACGTAAACTAATTCAACCCAACGCGGCAAGACTGTTATTTCTGGCCTCGACAGACACAAGCAGAAGGTACTTGAACACAGTATAGTCCAGATATACGCGGATAGGTGTGTACAGCACAAAAGTCTAAACAATCCTATCCAAACCGCCCAATCGTAACATATCCAGCGTATCATATCTCAACATAACGTGCCGAGATCACTATAGCTTGCCTCCCAGCGCCAAGCAGATCATATTAGAGCGCCGTAGAGAGCAAAAAACCACCGAACAGAAGTGCACAGGCAAAAGTAGTAGCTATCCCATCCTAACCTAAACGAAACTTACCTAACCATACGTAACACATCGATACCTAACGTACAGCGGCCACAATAGTTGGCACCCCCAGAGCCAGGCAGATCACATTAGAGGACAGTAGAGCGTAGAAATCCATTGAATCGCAGCGTATGGCAGAGAACTCAAAGATATCCATACCTAACCCATGCTAACGTAACCTAGCCGAACGTAACCTAACTCAAACTATCGTGACGCGGCGACTATTTCCCGCCTCTCCAACGCAAAACAGAGCCCACTAGAGGAGAGTAGAGCGAAGAAATACACCGAAATGCAGTGTAGAGCGCAAAGGTCAAAGGTATCCTGTCCTAACCTAACCGATCGTAGCATTACCAGACGTAACTTAACACAACCTTACGTGCGGCGACCACCGCTGCTGGCCTCCCATGTGTCAAATAGGACAAACTAGACGAGACTAGAGCGCAAAATACACACAATAGCATTGAACAGCGGAAGAGTCAAAGACATCAAAACCAAAC
>NW_016955065.1:0-663 GCF_001483705.2 Eufriesea mexicana
TTACAATCGGTTAGGTTTGGTTAGGTGAGTTTAGGTTCGGTTTGATTGCGATAGGTTAGGATTTGTTGGGTTGGGTTCGGTTAGGTTAGGTTAGGTTAGGATTGGTTGGGTTATGTTAGGGTAGGTTAGGTTAAGTTAGGTTAGGTTATGTTAGGTCAAGTGAGGTCAAGTCAGGTCAGGTCAGGTCAGTTCATGTCAGGTCAGTGCATGTCAGGCCAGGCACGACCAGGCAATGTCAGGACACGTCAGGTCAGGTCCGGTCAGGCCAAGTCACGTCGGGTCAGGTCAGGACAGTCCAGGCCAGGCCATGTCTGGCCAGTCCAGGTCAGGTTAGGTCATGTCATGTCAAGTCAGGTCAGTCCAGGCCAGGCCAGATAAGGTCACGATAGGTCAGGTAAGGTAAGGGCAGGTCAGGAAATTCCAGTTCGGGTCAAGTTAGGTCGGGTCAATTCAGGTGAAGTCAGGTCAGGACATTCCTGGTCGGGTCCGGGGAGGTCAGGTCAGGTCAGTGCAGGCGAGGACAGGTCAGGTTACGTCAGTTCAGCTAATGCCAGGTCAGGTCAGGTCAGGTTTGGCTATGTTAGGTTTGGATTGGTTAGGTTAGGTTAGGTTATGTTAGGTCACGCCAGGAAGGAATAGGTTTGGATAGGGTAGGTTAGGTTA
>NW_016955066.1:0-965 GCF_001483705.2 Eufriesea mexicana
CAGAGTGCATTAGAGCACAGCGTAGCGCAGAGGCTCGCAGAATAGCAGCATATAGCACAAAAGATAATGCTATCTTCCATTACGGTAACCAAACGAAACATAACCACACGTAGCGTAAATCAAGCTAACGCTCCGGGACCACTGTTGCTGTCCTCCCCAGAGTCGAGCAGAGTATAGTAGAGCAACGTGGAGTGTAGAAATACGACGAGGAGCAGTGTGTAGCACAAAAATCTAGGGCAACCTGATCAAACCTTACCTAACCTAACCTAACCAAAAGTGACATAACACAACCTAACGTTCTGCGACCACTATTGTTGGCGTCCCCAGGGACAAGCAGAATATGATAGAGCAAAGTAGAGCCCAGGAGTCCATAGGGTAGCCGTGCTGAGCACAAAAGTCAAACATACCGTAACCTAACCCAAGGCAGCCTAACTACATCAAACGTAATCACCTAACGTGATGCGATCAGTGCTGCTGGTCTCCAAAGAGTCAAACAGCGCATAATAGAGGAGAGTAGAGCTCAGAACCCTATAGAATCGCAGTGCAAAGCAGAAAAGTCGAACACACCCAAACTTAACCATAGCTAACCTAACCTATCCAAATGTAGAATAAATGAACCTATCGAAACGAGACTACCATTGCTGGACTACCAAGAGCCAGGCAGGGTGTACTAAAGAACAGTATAGCGCAGAAGTCCACCGAAGAGTTGTACATAGCACAAAAGTCAGTTCCATCCATTCCCAACATTAGCAACCCTATCATAACCACATGTAGCATAAATCAAGCTAACGTGCCGGGACCAATATTACTGGCCTCCCCAGGGTCGAGCAGAGCATAGTAGAGCACAGTAGAGCGCTGAAATCCACCGCATTTCTGTGCAAAGCAAAGGTCAAAGATATCCAGTCATAATCAAAACAAACCTAACCAGACCAAATGCAACGTAAATGTGCATAACGTGCCGCGGC
>NW_016955067.1:0-267 GCF_001483705.2 Eufriesea mexicana
ACATGATAAAGCTTAGTGAGTGCGTCGCCCAACGTCTTCAATCCAATGGCAAGTACAGACTTCTACTGGCCTGAAAATACGTCTATTCAAAGCCTCTAACATGACATAGCATGGTGAATAGAACGAATAACGCCATCAATCCAATGGGAAGTACAGCCATCTACTTGCCAGAGTATAGGTCTGTTCAAAATCTATAATCTGTAATAGCATGGTGAATAGATCGCACGACGCCTTCAATACAATGACAAGTACAGCCTCCTACTTGCT
>NW_016955068.1:0-1153 GCF_001483705.2 Eufriesea mexicana
AAGCTTCCCCAACGAAACATAACCAAACCGAGCCTAACCAAGCGTAACGTGACAAAGCCTTACCTGCATCGACCTCCATTCCTGGCCTCCGCAGAGACAGGCAGGACTTATTAGATAAAAGTGGAGCGGAGAAATCAATAGAATGGCGGTGAATAGCAGAAGGGACAAAGGTACCCAGACCTAATCCGTGCTAACATAACCTATCCGAACGTAACATGACACTACCTAACGTGCAGCGGCCACAACCTCAGGCTTTCCAAGAGCAATGCAGGACATATTAGAGCACAGTAGAGAGCAGAAATCCACGGAAGAATGGTGCATAGCTCGAAAGTCACTGCCATCCTGACCAAACTTGACACAAGCTAACCCAATGAAACGTAACCCAGCACAACCTGTAGTGCCGCGACGACCATTGCTGGCCTCCCGCGAGTCGAGCAGGATATAGTAGAGCAATGTAGAGCGCAGAAGTTCGCCGAAGTGCAGTGCACCGCGCAAAAGTCTAAGCTAACATATCCTTACCTAGCCAAACGTAACAGTACCAAGCGGAACATAACTCAACCTAACACACAGAGTCAACTACTGCTGCCCTCCTCAGAGCGAAGCAGAACGTATTAGAGGAAAGCAGAGCGCTGAAATCCATAGGATCGCAGTGCATAGCACGATAGTCGAAGCTACGGTGTCCTAATATAGCCAAACGTATCTCAGCCGAACGTAGCCTAGATACAACTAACGTGTCGATACGACTATTGATTGCCCCTCCAGATCCAAGCAGGGTATACTAGAGCAATGTAGAGCGCAGTAATACGCCGCATTGCTGTGTACAGCACAAAAGTCAAAGATATCCTAACCTAATCCAAGCTAACGTTATCCATCCTGACATAGAAAAACTCAGCCTAACGAGCCGCGTCCACTATTCCTGGCTTCCCGGGAGACAAGCAGAGTATAGCAGAGCAGCGAAGAGCGCAGAAATCCGCCGAATAGAAGTGTATAGCATAGAAGTCAAAGCTGTCCTCTCCTAACATAACCAAACGGAACATACAGGTACACAACGTACCTCAGCCTAACGAGCCGAGACATACTACAGCTGGCAACCACAAATCCAAGCAGAATATACTAGAACTCAGTAGAGCGTACAAATCGACAGCATAGCAGT
>NW_016955069.1:0-538 GCF_001483705.2 Eufriesea mexicana
AGAGGTCTCGGCACGTTAGCGCGAGTTACGTTACGTTTGGTTAGGTTAGGGCAGGACAGCTTTTACTTTTGCGCAGGGCACTGCTATTCGTTAGATATCTACGCTCTTCTGTGCTCTATCACACTCTGCTTGCCTCAGGGGATGACAGGAATAGCGGTTGCTGCACGTTAGGTTGTGTCATGTTACGTTTCGTTAGCTCAGGTTTGGTTAGGTTTGGATAGCTCTAACTTTTGTGCTATACTCTGCTATCCGGTAGATTTCTGCGCACTGCTGCGCTCTAGTATATTCTGCTTGGCTCTAGGAGGCCAATGATATTTGGCTCGGCACGATATGTTCGTTTGGGTTATGCTTGAATATGCCACATTTCGTTAGGCAATGTACGGATAGCTTTGACTAATGTGAAATGCACAGTGATTCTATGGATTTCTGCTTTCTACTCAAGTCTAATATGTTATGTTCTGGAATGGCCACCGAGAGTGTTCGCAGCACGTTAGGTTAGATTACGTTACGTTTGCTTGTGTTACGTTTGGTTAGTTTA
>NW_016955070.1:0-856 GCF_001483705.2 Eufriesea mexicana
ATAGCAATGCAATAGCTATAGCACGCCAGTAGAATCTACCCTCCTTATTTATGCAATAAAGTAGGCTCACCACGATAATAGTCGAAAATGTCAGTAAAATTGAATGTTCCAGGAAGATTCTATAGTGTTGCAATGGTAACACCACGCTAGTAGGATCTAACCTCCTTATTTATGCAATGAAGTAAGCTCACCGCGAGATTGGCCGAAAATGTCAATAAAATTTTATTTTCCAGGAGGATCCTATAGCATGCAACGCCCATAGCACGCCAATAGAATCGTTCCTCATTAGTTATGCAAGAAGGTTATCTCACCACGATATTAGTCGGAAATGTCAATAAAATTGAACTTTCCAGCCAGTTTCTATTGCATTGCGACGGCTATAGCAAGTGAATTGAATCCTTCCTCCTTATTTATGCAAGAAAGTTAGCTCAACTCGATGTTAGTCGAAAATGTCAATAAAATTGAATTTTCCAACCAGATTCCAGGGCATTGCAATGGCTATAGCACGCCAATAGAATCTCTCCCACTTATTTATGCACGAAAGTTAGTTCACAACGATAGTCGAAAATGTCAATAAAATTTTATTTTCCAGGAGGATTCTATAGCATGCAATGCCTATAGCACGCCAATAAATAGAATCGTTCCTCCTTAGTTATGCAAGCAAGTTAACTCACCACAATATAAGAAGAAAATGTCCATAAAATTTAAATTTCCAGCCAGATTCTATATCATTGCGACGGCTATAGCACGCCAATTGAATCTGTCCTCCTTATTTATGCAATAAAGCTATCTGACCACGATATTAGTCGAAAATGTCAATAAAATTGAATTTTCCTTCCAGATTCCACAGCATTGC
>NW_016955071.1:0-846 GCF_001483705.2 Eufriesea mexicana
CTATAGCATGCCCATAGAATCTTTCCTCCTTATTTATGCAACAAAATTAGCTCACCACTATATAAGTCGACAATGTTAATAAAATTGCAATTTCCAGTCACATTCTAGAGCATTGCTATGGCTATAGCATGACAATAGAATCATTCCTCCTTATTTATGCAAAAAATTAGCTCACCACGATATTAGTGGAAAATATCAATATAATTGAATTTTCCGGTCAGATTCTATAGCATACTAATCGCTATAGCATGCCCATAGAACCTTTCCTCCTTATTTATGCAACAAAATCAGCTCACCACGATATTAGTCGAAAATGTTAACAAAATTGCATTTTCCAGTCACATTCTACAGCATTGCAATGGCTATAGCATGCCAATAGAATCATTCCTCCTCATGTATTCAACAAAACCAGCTCACCACGATATTAGTCGAAAATATCAATATAATTGAATTTTCCGGACAGATTCTATAGCATTCTAATCGCTATAGCATGCCAATAGCATCTTTCGTCCTTATTTATGCAACAAAATTAGCTCACCACGATATTAGTCGAAAACGTCAATAAAATTGTATTTTCCAGTAACATTCTAGAGCATTGCTATGGCTATAGCATGACAATAGAATCATTCCTCCTTATGTATGCAACAAAATTAGCTCACCACGATATTAGTCGAAAATATCAATATAATTGAAATTTCCGGTCAGATTCTACAGCATTCTAATCCCTATAGCATGCCAATAGAATCATTCCTCCTTATTTATGCAACAAAATTAGCTCACCAGGATATTAGTCGACAATGTCAATAAAATTGAATGTTCCAGTCAGATTCAATAGCATTGCAATGG
>NW_016955072.1:0-1102 GCF_001483705.2 Eufriesea mexicana
TTGTGCTCTACACCGCTGTACGGCGGATCACTGTGCTCTACTGTGCTCTAATGTGTTTCGCTTTGCTCTGGAGAGGCCAGTTATAGTGGTCTCTGCAGGCTAGGTTGAGTCCGTTTACGCTTGGCTTGACTAAGTTTTAATAGGTTTGGTCAGGATTTGTTCGGCTTTTGTACTGTACAGTGTTATTCGGTCGATATATGTACGCTGCATTGCTCTACTAGGATCTGCTTGTCTCTTGGAGGCCAGCAACAGCTGTCGTGGTACGTTTTGTTGAGTTAGGTTAGGTTTAATTAGGTTAGGTTAGGTAAGGTTTGGTTATGATACCCTATACTTTTCTGTTTTACACTTCAATAGGGCGAATTTCTGCAATTTACTGAGCTCTCGTATATTCTGCTTGGCACTGTGGAGGACAGCAATAGTGGTGTAGGCACGTTTGGTCGTGTTAGGTTACGCTCGGTTATGTTACGTTTGGTTAGGTTAGGACAGGGTAACATTGACCTTCGCGTAATGCACTGCATTTCGGTGGGTCTCTGCGCTCTTCATTGCTCTACTACACTCTCCACGAATCTTTGGAGGTCAGTGATGGCTTTCTCGGCACACTAGGTTGCTTTAGGCTACGTTTCGTTGGGTCATGTTAATCTGGGTTTCGTTCAGATTGCCCTGACTTTCGTGGTGTAAACTGCATTTCGATGGACCTTTGCGCTCTTCTGCGCGGTATGACGACTTGCTTCTCTCCGTGGACGCCAGGACTAATGACCTCAGATCGTTAGGTTGAATTATGTTACGTTTGCCTAGGTCAGGTTTTGTCAGGTTTGTTTGAGACATCTTCGACATATCTGCTATACACTGTTGTGCGGACGATTTCGGCGCTCCACGTTGCTCTGCTATACTCTGCTTACCTCACGTGAGGCCAGTAATAGCGATCGTGGCACGTCAGTTTGGGTCACGTTATGTACGATTGTGTTACGTTTGGTTACGCTAGGATAGGATTGCTTTGACTTATGAGCTACACACTGCTGAGTGCTGTTCGGTGGATTTTTGAGCTCTACTGTGCTCTAATGCGCTCTGCTTGGCCGTGGGGAGGCCAGCAATAGTGGTATGG
>NW_016955073.1:0-1011 GCF_001483705.2 Eufriesea mexicana
ACAATAAACTAACTCTTTCTCTTTATTTATAACTTCTAATTCTTTTTAAGTTTTTACTTCATCGCCACTTTCCCAATCGCTATTACAGATTTTTTTTCTTTTCTTATTTGGAGGTCCAGGTGGTTCAACAGCTGGTTGTGAGCTTAATTTTGAATCAGTTAAATGATCATAAGCTGATTTGCCTTTACCAGTAAACTTTTTATTTAATATCACAGATTCTTCTTCATCTTCCTTTACTTCTCCACCAAATGATAAAAGATTCAAATCTCTGTAACAAAATCTTATATTGCAAAGAATAATACTGCTGCTGTTTTAGTTTTTGAACTGTCCTTTACTTCTTCACTTTCCTGTATGTATTATTCTTGGTATAATATCAAAAAATGGATTGTTCAATATTATAGGTTTTATCAATCTTGGAGGATAAAGTGGTTCATCATTCTACAAAATAAAGAAAATATTATATTTATATCAATGCTTGATATATATTCTTGCAAACATTAAATTTACCTCATCAACAACTATTTCTTCGAGTTTAAGCATACTATATATAGATTCTCCAGTAACTCTACCAAAGATTGTATGTTTATTCTACAGATCTAGTGTAGAACTAAGAATAAAGAAGTATTGGGAACTATTGTCATCTTTCTAACATTAGCCATAGGAATTAAATCTCGTCGACAAAAACGTAATATATCTCGTCAACAAAAACGTAATCTTGTATGAAATTCGTATTAAAACACATATATCCAATAACTATTTTTGAATAAGAAAGGAATTCATTTTATTTTTAAATATAGTCTCACTTTAAATGGTTCTCCATGTATTTTACCTGTATCTTGTATTATGAATCCCTTGATAATTCTATGAAATATAGTATCATCCCAATAACCTTTCATAAAATTTCTATATGCCTTTGCAGTTTCTTTCGCCCATAATTCTGACTCAATATCACCAACAGGTGTTTTCATTACAACCTAGTTTGACAAATATATTAGTTTGATTAATGTAAAA
>NW_016955074.1:0-1028 GCF_001483705.2 Eufriesea mexicana
CATACCTACATCCATAGAAACATCCGTAAATGCATCCATACATACATCCATGCATACATCCATCCATCCATATATCCATCCACACATACATCCACCATCCATTCATCCATACATATATACATCCATACATCCATACATATATACATCCGTACATCCATACATCCGTACATACATACATTCGCACATCCAAACGTACATATATCCATACATCGAAACATCCATACATCCATACATCCATACATGCAACTATACATCCATACATCCATACACCCATCCAACCATCCATGCATCCGTTCATCCACATATCCTTCCACCCACACTTCATTCCATCCACGCATCCATTCATCCACCCAGACATCCATACATCCACGCACACGCACGTCCATACATTCGTACATCCATGCATCCCTACATCGATACATTCATGCATCCATACATCTCTACACCAATACAACCAACCATCCTAATATCTATGCACCGACACATACATCCAGGCATTCTTCCACCCATCCATGACCCTTCCATCAATCCATGTATCCCTTCATCCACCCATCCATCCAGCCACACATCCATCCTTCCACACATACATAAATCCTATCATCCGTACTTCCATCCACAGATACATCCATCCATCCACACATCCATAGATATATACATACATACATCCATACATACGTAAATCCGTCAATCCATACCTCAATCCTTCCATTCATCCATCCATCCATACAGCCCGCCGTCCATACATCCATGCATCCATACATCCATACATCCATAAATCCATCCATTCTAACTTCCATCTTTCGATACATCCATCCATGCATACATGCAAACATATATACATCCATACATCCATACATACGAACATCCGTCCATCCATACCTCAAACCCTCCATAAATCCATCCATTCATACAGCCATCCTCCCAAACATCCATCCATCCACTAATCATCCCATCCATTCGTCCAGCGATCCATACATCTCTCCACCCATACATCCATCCACCAAACATCCATCCATCCATACATCCAT
>NW_016955075.1:0-749 GCF_001483705.2 Eufriesea mexicana
TAAGCAACCGTACCTAAACTCAATCTAACGCACCGAGACCACTATTGCTGACATCCACAGAGAGAAGCGGAGTGTACCAGAGCACAGTGGTGCGCAGAAGTCCACCGCATTGCATTGTATAGCACAGGAGTCGAAGATATCCTAACATAACCTGACCTAGCATAACCAACCAAACGTATCGAGACTAAACAGAGCGTGCCGCGACTACTATTGCGGGACGCCCCTCATCCAAGCAGAATACAGGAGAGCCCAGTACATCGCAGGAACCCGCCGAATAATAGTGTAGAGCTCGAAATTCGAAAAAGTCCTAAACGAAAGGTGACCTAACATAACCTAATCCAACGTAACATAGCTCAAGCTGACGTGCCGGGAGTACTATTATTGGCCGCCCCAGAGTCGAGCAGAGTATAATATGGCAACGCAGAGCATTGGAATCCACCGAAAGGCAGTGTATAGCACAGAACGTGAAGATACCCTAACCCAACGTGACCTACGCTAACCTCACCAAACGTAGCCCAGCTCCACACAGCTTGCCGCGACCACTGCTCCTGACCTCCCCAGATCCAAGCAGAATGCAGTAGATCACAGTAGATCACGGTTATCATAACAGTGTATAGTACGAAAGTCACAGATATCCTAAACAAACTTAACCTAACCTTGCATAACCAGACGCAGACTAACACAAGCTGACGTGCCACGACCACTATTGCGCCCACCCCCAGAGTCGAGCAGAGTATAGTAGAGTAACG
>NW_016955076.1:0-209 GCF_001483705.2 Eufriesea mexicana
TTTCCATCCAGATTCTATAGCATTGCAATGGCAATAGCACGCCAATAGAATCTTTTCTTCTTACCTATGCAAGAAAGCTAGCACACCACGAAATTAGTCGAAAATGTCAATAAAACTGAATTTTCCAGCCAGATTCTATAGCATTGCAAAGCCTATAGCACGCCAATAGAATCTTTCCTCCTTATTTATGCAAGAAAGCTAGCACACCA
>NW_016955076.1:296-509 GCF_001483705.2 Eufriesea mexicana
ATAGAATCTTTCCTCCTTTCTTATGCAAGGAAGTTAGCTCACCACCATATTAGTCGTAAATGTCAATAAAACTGAATTTTCCATCCAGAATCTATGGCATTGCAGTGGTTATAGCTCGCCAATAGAATCTTTCTTCCATGTTAATACAGCAAAGCTATCTCACGAAGATATTAGTCGAAAATGTCAGTAAAATTGAATTTTCCAGCAAGATTC
>NW_016955077.1:0-1257 GCF_001483705.2 Eufriesea mexicana
TTCTATAACATTGCAATGGCTACAGCACGCCAGTAGTATATTTCATGCTTATTTATGCAAGTGCGTCTTCTCACCAGTATATTAGTCGAAAATGTCAATAAAATCGAATTTTTCAGGCAGATTCCATGCAACTGCAATGGCTATAGCATGTCAATAGATCAATAGAATCTTTCCTCCTTATTTGGGCAAGTGGGTTTGCTCACCACGATATTAGTCGAAAATGTCAATAAAATTATATTTTCCAGCCAGATTTTACAGCATTTCAATGGCTATAGCACGCCAGTAGAATCTTTCCTCCTTATATATGAAGGAAAGTTAGCCCACCACGATATTAGTCGAAAACGTCAATAATATTTAATTATCCAGCCAGATTCTATAGCATTTCAGATGCTATATTACGCCAATAGTATCTATCGTCCTTATTTATGCAAGAAAGTCTTGTCACCGCGATATTTGTCGAAAACCTGAATGAAATTGATTTTCCCAGCCGGACTCTATAGCATTGCAATAGCTACAGCACGCCAGTAGAATCTTTCCTCCTTATATACCCAAGAAAGCTAGGTCGCCACGATATTAGTTGAAAATGACAATAAAATTGAATTTTCCAGCCAGGCTCTATAGCATTGCAATGGCTTTACCCTGCCAATAGAGTCTTTCCTCATTATTTATGCTTGAAAGCTAGCTCACCATGATATTGTAGGAACATGTCAATAAAAATGTATTTTCCAGCCAGAGTCTATAGCATTGCTACTTCTATAATACGTCACTAGTATCTTTGCTCCATATTTATGCATGAATGTTAGCCCCACACGGTATTAGTCGAAAGTGTCATTGAAATTGAATTTTCCAGACAGATTCAATAGCATTCCAATAGCTACACCACGCCAGTAGTATCTTTCCTCCTTGTATATCCAAGAAAGCTGGGTCACCACGATATCAGTCGAAAATGTCAATAAAAATGTATTTTCCAGCAAGATTCTATAGCATTGCAATGGCTATTGCGCGCCGATAGTATATTTCAACCTTATTTATGCAAGTGGGTTTGCTCACCACGATATTTGTCGATAACCTCAATGAAATTGAATTTTCCAGCCAGATTCTATAGCATTGCAATAGCTACAGCACGCCAGTAGAATCTTTCCTCCTTATTTATGCAAGAAAGTTATCTCACCACGATACTAGTCTAAAAGGTCTTTAAAATTGAATTTTCCAGGCAGACTCTATAGCATTGCAATGGCTACAGCACGCCAGTAGTAT
>NW_016955078.1:0-536 GCF_001483705.2 Eufriesea mexicana
AGGATTTCTTGTACGTTTGCACTGTACACTGCTGTACGGTCGGTTTCTACGCTCTACATTGATCTACTATAATCTGATCGACACTGTGGAGATGAGCAAACGTGTTCGTCGCACGTTAGTTTGGGATAGGTTACGTTCGAGTAGGTTAGATTATGTTATGTTTGGTTAGGATCTCTCAGGCTATCGTGCCATACACGGCCATTCGGTGGGTTCTTGTGTTGTACTGTCCTCCAACATATCCTGCTTGGTTCAGAGGAGGCCAGAAGCAGTGGTCGCGACATGTTGCATTAATTTATGCTACAATGGTTTGGGTTAGGTGAGGTAAGGTTGGGTTAGGCTATCTTCGACTTCTCTGCTATACACTGCAGTGCGGTGGATCTCTGCGCTCTACTGTGCCCTAGTACATTCTTCCTGCCCCTGTGGGAGCCAGCAATAGTGGTCTCACTATGTTTAGCCAGGTTACGTTTGGACATGTTTCGTTTGGCTATGTTAGGAGAGGCTACTTCGGCTTTTGTGCTATTCACTGCTATTCGGTG
>NW_016955079.1:0-757 GCF_001483705.2 Eufriesea mexicana
TACCCTATCCTAACCTATCCAAACGTAATGAAGCCAAACGTACCATAACATAACCTAACGTCCAAAAACTTCTATCATTGGAATCCCGAGAGCCAAGCACAATACACTAGAGCACAGTAGGGCGCAGAAGTCCGCCGAATAACAGTGTAAACCACGAAAGTCAAAGATATCCATACCTAACCCAAACAAACGTAACCTAACCAAACGTAACTTAACTCAACACTACGTCCCGAGACCACCATTGCTGGCCTCCTCAGAGCCAAGCAGAGCATATTGGATCCCTGTATAGCGCAGAAGGCCTCCAAAGAGCAGGTAATAGCACAAACGTCAAAGATATCCTAACCTTACCTGGCCTTACCTAACCTAACGGAACGCAGACTAACTAAAACAGACCACAGTTACTGTCCTCCCCAAATTAGAGCACGTAATAGTAGTGCTCAGTAGTGCGCAGTAGTTCATCGAGTAGCAGTCTATGCCAAGAAAGTCAAAGCTCTCCAGACCTAACCCAAACAAACGTTAAAGAACTTAACCCTACGTGACGAGACCACGATTACTGTCCTCCCCAGAGACGAGCCTAGTAGAGTAGAGCACAGTGGGTCGCAGAAGTCCATCGAATAACAGTCTATGCCGAGGAAACCAAAGCTAACCGAACTTAACCCGTACAAACGTAAGCGAAACAAACGAATCCTAACTGATACCAACGTGCCAAGACCACTATTGTTGGCCTACCCAGAGCGAAGCAGAGCATACGAGATCC
>NW_016955080.1:0-899 GCF_001483705.2 Eufriesea mexicana
GCCCCACCCTCCTCTAATATGTTCAGAATGGCGCTTTGGAGGCCAGAAATAGTTGTCGCAGCACGTTAGATCGAGCTGGATTACGTTTGGCTGTGTTAGGTCACGTTGGGTTAGGCTGGGATAGACATGACTTTTGTGCTACACATTCCAATTCCTTGGGCTTCTGAGCACTATTGTGCGCTAGCGCACTCTGCTTGCCTCCGGGGCCCCAGGAATAGTGGTCGTGGCACGTTTGGTTGAGTGTGGCTACTATCGGGTAGGTTAGGTTAGGTTAATTTTGGTTAGGGTGGCTTTGACTTTTGCGCTGTACATAATTGCCCTCTCCTGTGAGGTAGTATACTCTTCTAGGCTATGGGGAGGCCTGCAGTATTGGTCTCGGCACGATAGGATGAGTTATGCTTTGTTTGGTTTGGTTACGTTGGTTGGGTAAGGTATGGATCGCTTTGTCCTTCGCGTTATACACTGTTTCTCGGGGGAGCGCTGCGCTCTACTCTTATTTACTACACTCTGCTCGAATTGGGGTAGGCCAGCAATAGTGATCGCGGCACGCTGGTTTCCGCTGCGTTACGTTCGGTTATGTTATAGTTTGTTAGGTTAGGAAGGGATGCCGTTAACTTTAGTGCCTATACACTGCGGTTCGGACGATTCCTGCGATGTAGAGCGCCTTAATATATGCTACTTTGCTTTGAGGGGGTCAGGAGTCATAGTGTAGGCATGTCAGTCTGTGTTAGGTACGCATTGTTGTGTTACGTTAGGTTAGTTCAGGAGAGGATCGCTTCGTCTTTCGAGCTATACACTGCTATTCGGTGGATTTCTACGCTCTACTGTGCTCTAGAATGCTCTGCATGGCGCTGCGTAGGCCGGCAATTGTGGTCTCGGCACGTTAGGTTGAGTTTTGC
>NW_016955081.1:0-341 GCF_001483705.2 Eufriesea mexicana
TGTATCAGGAGAATATGATGTTAAGGGAGGTATTTGGCCTCGGGGAGTTCCGAGAAATGACGTCACTTTCCAATAATTTTCCGAAAGCAAAATCATGGGCCGTCGCAGAAACATTCGTCCAAACTTTGCCAATTTGTATCAGGAGAATATGATGTTAAAGGAAGTATTTGGCCCCGGGCAATTCCGAGAAATGACGTCACTTTCCAAGAATATTCCGAAAGCAAAATCATGGGCCGTCGCAGAAACATTCGTGCAAATTTTGCCAATTTGTATCAGGGGAATATGATGTTAAAGGAGGTATTTGGCCCCGGGCAATTCCGAGAAATGACGTCACTTTCCAA
>NW_016955082.1:0-263 GCF_001483705.2 Eufriesea mexicana
GACACTTGTGCTACACACTGCTATTCGGAGGATATCCGCGCTCTGCATTGCTCTACTATACTCTGCTCGAATCTTGGTATGTGAGCCATGGTGTTCGCGACGCGTCAGGTTTTGTTAGGTTACGTTAGGTTAAGCAGGTTTAGGTTAAGTTTGGTCAGGATAGCGATGACATTCGTCCTGTACACAGTTCTTCGTAGGAGTCCCTTGATCTACGGCGCTCTGCTAGGTTCAACTTTCATCATGGGAGGTCAGCAGCAGTGGTC
>NW_016955083.1:0-421 GCF_001483705.2 Eufriesea mexicana
CTCCTCTAATACATAATAATTTCCACTGTGGAGGACAGCAATAGATGTCTAGGCAAGTTGGTTTGAGCTATGTAACACTCGCCGTGGTTAGGTTTGGTTCGGTTTGGTTAGTTTAACTTCGACAATTCTGCTGTACACTGCTATTCGGCCGATACCTGCGATCTGCATTGATCTGCTATCCTCCGCTTGTCTGTGTGAAGGCCAGTGATAGAAGTCGTGGCACGATTGTATGAGTTAGGTTACGCTTGATTATGTTACGTCAGGTAACGTTTTGTCAGGTTGGTTTTGACCTTTACGATATACACCGCTGTTTGGTGGATTGCCGCGCTCTACTCTGCTCTAGTATATTCAACTCGGCTATAGGGAGGCCAGCAGTGGTGGCCTCGGCACGTTAGTCAGAGTTATGTTGCGTTGGGTTAGG
>NW_016955083.1:1334-2104 GCF_001483705.2 Eufriesea mexicana
GTTGGATTGTGTGTGGCTACGCTTGGCTTGGATATGTTAGGTTAGGTTTGGTTTAAGTAACTTTGACTTTTGCGCTTCACACTGCTGTTGGGTCGATATCTGCGCTCTGCGTTGCTTTACTCTCATCTGCTTGTCTCTGTGGAGGCCAGCAATTGCGGGAGTCTCACCTTTCGTTGAGATAGGTGACCTTCAGTTAGGTTATGTTCGGTTGAGTTTGGTTAACCTGGCTCTGACCTTTGCGCTATACGCCGGTCTTCGGTGGATCTCTACGTTCTGCTGTGCTGTAGTATATTCTGCTTGGCCATGCGGAGGGCAGCAGTATTGGTCTCGGCCCGCTAGTCAGAGTTATGTTGCGTTTGGCTATGCTAAGATTGTTCTGTTTAGGACAGCATAGCTTAGACTTTTGTGCTATACACTGCCATTCAGTGTATTTCTGTGAACTGCGTTGCTCCACTATACTCTGCTCGACTCTAGGGATGACAGTAATAGTGGTAGAGGCACGTGAGGTTAGGCAGGATTGCGTTTCCCTAGGTTAGGTAACGATGTGTTAGGATAGGATATCTTCGTCATTTGTGCTAAACAATGCTATTCTATGGACATTTGCGCCCTCCAGTGCGATGTCAAATGTTGCTTGTATCTGTGGACGCCAGGAATAGTGTTCTCGGCACGTTAAGTTTTGCTATGCAACGTTTGATAATGTTAGGTTAGACTAAGTTTGACGGGGATAGCTTTGACTCTCGTGCTATGCGCTGCTACTCTGTCGACTTCAA
>NW_016955084.1:0-314 GCF_001483705.2 Eufriesea mexicana
TGGCAAGCAATGGTGGTCGTGTCACGATAGGTTGAGTTTGTTTACGTTTGGTTATGTTACGATAGGTTAGGTTAGGAGAGGGAAGCTTCGACTTTTGAGTTATACACCGCTATTCGGCGTATTTCTGCGCTCCACTGCGAGAGAATATGTTCTTCTTGGCTCTGGGAAGGACAGCAACAGTGTGCAAATTTAGACTACGTTTGGTTGCATTAGGTTACGTCAGGCTAGGATAGGTTAGCTTCGACTTTTGCGCTGTACATTGCATCGCCGGGGATTTCTGTGATCTGCTGTGCCCTAGTATATCCTGCTTGGCT
>NW_016955085.1:0-976 GCF_001483705.2 Eufriesea mexicana
GCAGGCACAACAAGACGGGCCGAGAGAGCTATTGCTGTCCACCCCAGAGTCATGCAGAGCATACTAGCGCACAATAGCGCGGAGAATTCCACCGAATAACAGCGTACAACACGAAAGACGAAGCTATCATATCCTAACTCAAACTTATGTAGCGTAAACGAACGTAGCCTAATTCAACCTAGCGTGCCGAGACCATTATTGCTGGCATATCCAGAGACAAGCAGAGCCTATATGAGTATGGCAGAGCGAGGAAATGAACCGAGTAGCAGTGTACAGCACAAAAGTCAAAGCTACACACTCCTAGCCTGACCAAACGTAACATAATCAAACGCAACATAACACAGACTGCGGTGTCACGACCACTATTGCTGGCCTCACGAGGGCCAAGCAGAGTATATCAGTACAACGTAGGACGCTATAATCGACAGAATGGCAACCTATAGCACAAAAGTCAAAGCTATCGCCATCAAAAATAACCAAATCTCGACTAACCGAACGGAACATAACTCAAACTAACTCGCCGCTACCGCTATTCCTGGCGCCCCAGACACAAGCAGACGTGGTAGCGCACAGTACAGCGCCGAAGTCCGCAGAACAGCAGGGTGTAGCACAAAAGCGGAGCTACCCAAACCTAACGCAATGTAACATAACCATACCACACGTAATCTAACTTAACCTAACTAGCCGCCATCACTATTGCTGGCCTCCCAAATGCCGAGCTGGGTATAGTAGAGCAACGTAGATCTCAGAAATCTAGCATAGAGCAGTGAAGAGCACGAAAGCCATAGGTACATTTGCATAACATGATCTTACCTAACCTAGCCGAACGTAGCATATCTCAACAAAGCTTGCAGCGACCACCCTTCCTGGCCTTCCAATGGACATGCAGAATGTGGTAGAGCACAGTAGACTGCAGAAATGCGACGAATAGGAGTGTATAACACGAAAGTCAAAGCCATTCTAACCAAACTTAACC
>NW_016955086.1:0-498 GCF_001483705.2 Eufriesea mexicana
TCTAATATCGTGGTGAGCTAGCTTCTATGCATAAGTATGGAGGAAAGATCCTTTTAGCGTACTGTAGCCATTGCAATACTGTAGAATGTGGCCGGAAAATTCAATTTTATTGAAATTTTCGAGTAATATCGTGGTGAGTTAACTTTCTTGCATAAATAAGGAGGATAGGTTCTATTGGCGTGCTATAGGAATAGCAATGCTATAGAATCTGGATGCAAAATTCATTTTTATTGACGTTTTCGACTAATATCGTGGTTAACTATCTTTCTTGTGTAAATAAGACGGAAAGATTCTATTGGCGTGCTATTGCCATTGGAATGCCAAAGAATCTGGATGGAAAAATCAATTTTATCGACATTTTCGTCTGATATGATGGTGAGCTTTCTTTCTTCCATATATTAGGAGGAAAGATTATTTGGCGTGCTATAACCATTGCAATGATATAGAGTGTGCCTGGCAACTTCAATTTTACTGACATTTTCGACTAATATCGTGGTT
>NW_016955087.1:0-948 GCF_001483705.2 Eufriesea mexicana
GAGCATGCTTTCCAGCATAAATAAGGAGGAAGGATCCTATTGGTTTGCTATAGCCATTGCATTTCTACCGAATCTGACCGAAAGCTTCAATCCTATTGACATTTTCGACTAATAGCGTGCTGAGAAAGCTTCTCTGCGTGAATAAGGAGGACAGACCCTATTGGTTTGCTATAGCCAGTGCATAGCCATGGAGTCTGTCTGAACAGTTCAATTCTATTGACATTTTCGGCTAGTATCGCGGTTAGCATGCTTTTCTGCGTGGATAAGGAGGAAAGATACTACTTGTTTGCTATAGCCAATGCATTGCCTTGGAATCTGACTGATAAGCCCAATTTTGTAGCCTTTTGCGACTAATATCGTGTAGATCATTCTTTTCTGCATAAATAAGGAGGTAAGATCCTACTGGTTTGCTATCTCCATCGCATTGAGATACAATCAGACTGAAAAGATCAATTCTATTGACATTTCCGACCAATATCGAGGTGAGCAAGGTTTTCAGCATAAATAAGGTGGAAAGATATTATTGGTTTGTAATAGCCATTGACATTCCATTTCTATAGAATCTGACCGAAAGGTTCAATTCTATTGACAGTTTCGAGTAATATCGTGTTGAGAAAGCTTCACTGCGTGAATAAGGAGGACAGATCCTATTGGTTCGCTATAGCCAATGCATAGCCATGGAGTCTGTCTGAACAGTTCAATTCTATTGACATTTTCGGCTAATATCGCGGTTAGCATGCTTTTCTGCGTGGATAAGGAGGAAAGATACTACTTGTTTGCTATAGCCAATGCAAATAGCCAATGCATTGCCTTGGAATCTGACTGGAAAGCCCAATTTTATAGCCTTTTGCGACTAATATCGTGGAGAGCATTCTTTTCTGCATGAATAAGGAGGTAAGATCCTACTGGTTTGCTATCTCCATCGCATTGAGATACAATCAGACTGAA
>NW_016955088.1:0-2095 GCF_001483705.2 Eufriesea mexicana
TGCTGAAGAAGTTGACTGGAAACTTCAATTTTATTGTTATTTTCGAATAATATCGTGTTGAGCCAACTTTCTCGCATGAATAAGGAGGATGATACTTTTGGCGTGCTGTAGCCATTGCAATGCAACAGAATCTGTCTGTAAATTTCAATTTCATTTACATTTTTGACTTATACCACGATGAGCAAGCTTTCTCTCATAAGTGAGTGGGATAAATTCTCTTTGCGTGATATAGCCATTGCAATGCCGTAGAATCTGACAGGAAAGTTCAATTTCATTGACATTTTCGAATAATATCTTCGTGGGCAACCTTTCTTGCAAAAATAAGAAGGAGAGATATATTTGGGGTGCTGTAGCCATTGCAATGCAATAGAGACTGACTGGAAAGCACAATTTTAATGATATTTTCCACTAACATCTTGGTGAGCAAACTTTCTTGCGCAAGCAAGGAGGAAAGATACTTTTGACGTGCTGTAGCTGTTGCAATGCAGTAGAATCTGAATGGAAAGTTCAATTTTCTTGATATCCTAGACTATTATCGTTGTGAGCAAGCTTTCTAGAATAAATAAGGTGAAAATACTCTATTGGCGATATGTAGCCATTGCAGTGCAATAGAATCTGACCGTAAAGTTCAATTCCATTGACATTTTCGACTAATATCGCGGTGAGCAGGCTTTCTCGCATAAATAAGGTGGAAAGATTCTATTGGAGGTATATAGCCATTGCAATGCAATAGAAACTGACTGGAAACGTCTATTTTATTGACATTTTCTAGTTATATCGTGGAGAACATGCTTCCTCGCATAAATAAGGAATATTGATTCTATAGGCGTGCTATTGCCATTGTAATGCAGAAGAAGTTGCCTGGAAACTTCAATTTTACTGTTGTTTTCGAATAATATCCAGGTGAGCAAACTTTCTCGCATATATAAGGAGCAAATACTCTCTTGGAATACTTTAACCATTGCAATGCAACAGAGACTGTTTGGAGAGACCAATTTTATTCACATTTTCGATTAATAACGCGGTGAGCAAGCTTTCTCGCATAATTAAGGACGAAAGATTCTATTGGCGAGATATAGCTGTTGCAGTGCAATAGTATCTGTCTGGAAAGTTCAATTATATCGGCATTTACAACTCATATCGTTGTGAGCAGACCTTCTCGCATAAATAAGGAGGATATATCCTATAGGCTTGCTAAAGCCATTGCTATACAATAGAGTCTGACTGCCAAGTTCAATTTTATTAACATTTTCGACTAATATCGTGGTGAACAAGCTTCCTCGCATTGATAATTAGGATAGATACTATTAGAGCGCTATAGCCATGGAATGCGATAGAATTAGACTGGAAAGTGCAATTTTATAGACATCCCCGACTAATATCGTGGTGAGCAAACTATCTCGCATATATAAGGGGGATAGATTCTATTGGCGTGCTATAGCCATTGCAGTGCAATAGAATCTGACCCGAGTGTTCAATTTAATTGACATTTTCGACAAATATCGTGGTGAGCAATTTTTCTCGCATAAATAGGTATGAAAGATACTTTTGGCGAGCTGCAGCCATTGCAATGCAACAGAATCAGACAGGAATGTCCAATTTTACTGGCACTAACGAATAATATCGTGGTGAGCAAGCTTTCTTGAATAAGTAAAGAGGGTAGATTGAATTGGCGTGCAATAGCCATTGCAATGCAATAGAATCTGTCTGGGAACATCAATTTTATCGGCATTTTCGACTAATATCGTCGTGAACGATCTTTCTTGCATCCATGAGGAAGGAAGGTTCTATCGGCGTGCTACAGACGTTGCTATGCAATAGAAACTGAGTGCAAAGATCAATTTTATTAACATTTCCAACTTTTAACGTGGTGAGCAAACCTTCTCGCATAAATAAGGAGGAAAGACTCTATCGGCGGGATATAGTCATTGCAATGCAATAGAAATTGAATGGAAAGTTAAATTTTATTGACATTTCCTACTCTTATCGTGGTGAGCAAATCTTATCGCAAAAATAAGGAGGAAATAATCTGTTGGCTTGCTATAACCATTGCAATAGAGTTGAGACTGACTGGAAAGCACAATTTTTTTGAGAT
>NW_016955089.1:0-999 GCF_001483705.2 Eufriesea mexicana
CGCTATAATGTGCTCTACTATATTCCGCTTGGCCGTGGGGAGACCAGCAATGGTGTTCGTGGCTCGTTATTGTGGGTTATGCTATGTTTGGTTTGGCTCTGTTGGTTCGTGTTAGGCTAGGGTAGCTTAGGCTTTTCTGATATACACTGCGATTCAATAGATTTCTGCGTTCTACTGTCCACTAGTATGTTCTGTTGGGCTATGGCGATGCCAGCAAGCCGTGGCGATGGCAAGTCAGTTTGTGTTGGGTTACATTTGGTTATATTAGGACCGGCTGGGTTATGCGGTTATATCTCCGACCTTTGCGCTATAGACGGCTATTCGGAGGATTTGAGCGCACTACAGCGCCATAGTATGTTCAGTCTGGCACTGAGGAAGCCAGCAATAGTGTTCCCGGCAAGTTAGCTTAGGCTAGGTTAGGTTAGGTTTGGACAGGTTATGTTATGTTAGGTTAGGTTAGGTTGGTCTGGTAAAGCTCGGTTAGGTTAGATTATGTTAGGTGGGTTAGGTTAGGTAAGGACAGGTTGTGGTAGGCTAGGTTAAGTTAGGTTAGGATAGCTTTTACTTTTATGCTATGCACTGCTGTTCGGCCGATTTCTGCGCTCAACTGTGCTCTAGTACGTTATGCTTGTGTCTGGGGAGGGCAGCCATAGTGGTGTCGGCACGTTAGGTTGCGTTTGATTACGCCTGGTTGTATAACGTTTGGTTAGGATAGAATGGGATAACTTATACATTTATGCTATACACTGCCATTCGGTGGATTTCTGCGCTCGACACATGCAGCAATATACTCTGCTTGGTTCTTGGGATACCAGAAATTGTAGTCTCGGCACGTTGTGTTGAGTTAGGCTACGATCGGTTGTGTACCAGAAATTGTAGTCTCGGCACGTTGTGTTGAGTTAGGCTACAATCGATTGTGTTTTGTTTTGCTAGGCAAGGATAAGAAAGCATTGACTTTTGTGCTATGCACTGCTATACGGTAGATTATTGCTCGCCACT